>NC_042999.1:81751246-81791246 GCF_006345805.1 Octopus sinensis
ATTAAAATTTCATTGGTTTCAACAACGAAAGATCTTTGCAAAATGTTCTTCTGAAAAAGATATTACATCTGCTGTTGTTCCACGTATTGTAGAAGTTATAAACTCGTGTATGTTTTTATGATTTTTCAAGTGCGCGAATTTATTTAATTATGGCTTGGTTAGTTTTCGAGAAAACCAAAATCAATTTCTTCCGCTGATATCTATGCTGTGTGGGTGGAGGCATTATGTTCCGTGTAGTCATTATTGGAGAGAATAAATCAAACTGAAACACCACATGCACTCATCTACCAGTTTTCAGGGAGACGTCCTGTTTTTTTTAACTCCCAAATCCCTTTAAAAGTAGTTTTCTCTGAGATAAAATATTACACTTAGTGTCGCTCTATGTGTGTACATACAATATAAATAATATAAATAATATAAATAATATATATATATATATATAATATATATATATATATATATATATATGCCGGTGTTTGAATTTAATATTCTTTCAACAACCTATGCTAATTATAATCTGGTCTATTTTCGATAAGAACAGTTAGCAACTTCTATACCGGAATGATCCTTTTCGGTTTATCAAAGAATAACCTGCTTGTTTAGGACTGAGGAAATAAAATAAGCTTGAAACACCCTGCCTGGCAATCCTTAGTTATGTAAACTGATAATCTGTTTTTAACATGCAATTCTCATATATTCTCTGTTATATTCGATCAATGTTCATATCAATAACACAGACGCACAGACGCACAGACACACAGACACACAAGTACAGGTATATATTTGAGAGGGTAGAAGAACAAGTGGAATAAATCATACTTTTAAGGTTGTTCTTTTTCTAAATCTGCATTTGAAGAAATCCCCTGAAGCGAAGTTTTTCTTGGTGTAGTGTCGAATGGTCTCTGTATCTATTACCACTTCGTTAAAGATAGGCTTTTAGGCTCTCATAATTCATAGTTGGTTATGCATGAACATCTATAGCTTCAACTTACTTTTTACTTTCGAAAGAGGAAAAGGAGTAAAAAAATATCCGAAGAAAAGTCTAGTGTGAAAAAGAAAATTTAGTGTGAAAATAGTCATAATTGTATTTTGTATTTTTCTTCTGCAAAAGTAGCACTAATTTGAAACATTATATTTACTTTTCACAGTGACGTTGAAAACGTGCTAAAGCACACGACATGTTAACTCAAAGCACATATTTGAGCTTTAAGCTTACATTCTATCTATCAATATCCTGCCTTCATTATATTTCAATGCAAGAACTATTTTACAATTTAGGTAGACCATTTTAGAAATGTCCTCAGAGTAAATTATAAATAGTTACTAGCTTACATTATTACTTTGGTCAGAAATATGAGAAAAGAAATAACGATAAATCGATCTGCAACGTTGAAACTCGTTGGAAGATTATTAATTTGCTCTCCCTCACTGAAAGGAAAGTAGTGTGAATGAACCACAGCATATATATATATATATATATATATATATATATATATATTATATATATATATATATATATATATCTATATATCTTATGATAAAAGGCAGGTTTTCTCTGCCTCCCACATAGTTTATTTTTAATACAATTGTACAATATAGAATTTCTTCAATTGGAATTTACCTATGATTTTTCGAAGTAGATTCCATTGGGTCATGGCATATACATTTTTTTCAATTTCACCCCCAATTCAGCAAAAATTCGAGAAAACTCAATATTTCACGATTTGCCTCTCTCATTTCAAATGCTTTACTCCTGCTATTACCACACTTTTTCCTACATATCACACATTCTGCTACTTTCTCTTATTAATGCTTAAACCAATCCTCAAAAAAAGGAAACAGACATCTGTCGCTAACATTTGGTAGTATTCATTGGCGAGCGTACTTCAGTTGTCAATTGTTGAAAGAAAGAAATGGTAAGCTAGAAGGTGTGTGTGTGTATATGTGCGTGCGTGTGTGTATGTGTGTCTGTGTGTGTGTGTGAGTGTGTGTGTGTGTGTGTAGGAAGTCAAGGATAAAAATATGGCAAGAAGTGGACAGATGTACATATATACATACATACATCCATACATACATGCATGTGTGTGTGTGTGTGTATGTATGTGTATTAGTGTGTGTGTGTTATCTCTCTATATTTAAAGCTGAAGTTGTTTGTGTGCGGCAGGTTTGGTAGCCTTCAACTAACACTATCTTCTCCGAGATCCTGCGGAGCAAGTTGACCAAAATTGAGAGTATGATAGAAGAATGGTTGCTCTTCCTTCCGTAGAAGATAAAATTCAAATCGGACCATGTTAAGACCAAAACTTATTTACATCAAAAAGGTGCTTTTATCAATGAAAATCCCTATTTTTTACGATTTTTTCACTGCTGTGTCGCCACTTTTCGATGTATTTCAACCAGAAAAATGTTCACTTGAAGAGAATAACAAGCTACATAATGCAACATTTTTACTTTTCAAAAATTCCAATTCCAGCGGGTTGGAACAAACCCGAGCAACGCCGGGCGATACTGCTAGTATATATATAATATTGTATTAAAGGAAATATACACACCACATACATGTATTACATTAGAAGAAATATATGTATATATATTTCTTCTAATGTATTGGTATAAGAACACGTAGTGCTTATAGTTTGCTTGAGGTCTTTGTATCATATACCGTGTAGTCTTTATGTATATATCGTCAAGATTGCCGCGCAATTCTTAGAGAAAATATCTTGAAAATATCGGTTATGTTCTTTACATATCTAAGATATGTTTTGGAATCTTTTCACATTTTCTCTTCCTCAGAGAAATTTGTGTTAAACAATCCGTCAGTGTAACATATGATCGCAGCAAAGCTATGCGTTTATGCAATAATATCTCCCCTGCGGTTGTCACTTCCTACCTTATCTAACTTCTAAATCAACAATCTTTTCCAATTTACCAGAATACACCTTGTGCAACTTGAAGACTAGATTTAGTTAATTTTATACTTTTAGTAAGAATCTTGTAGAAACACTCCATATTGGAAATACCCAAATGTTTAAAATAATATATGATTCTATTACACATGCTTACATCATAATGAGATATATATTCAAATATTCAAGTTGTTACTTTTGTTTCTATATAATAAAAGTTATTATACCTGCGTGAAAAGAAATGAAAACTTTTGGAGTAAATACTTTCTGAAATATAAGTAAACATAAGCATGTGTTGGTTTCCGTTGAGAATTTCATTATTCCACAGCATGGATCCGACTTCGATCCTGTTACACAGTAGCTTTGCTTGGCGTCGTCCATCATACCGTCCGTTGTTCTATTTCAAAGGCATTTATAAATAATCTTCCCTTATTTTGGCGCAATCCAAGAAAAATACGAGGGTTGGATTGTCGATTACATCGACACTAGTGCTTAACAGGCACTTATTTTATTTGACCACTAAAATATGAAAGACAAATTCGGAAGAATTGCTGCTAAGCATTTTTGCCTGACGCAGTAACGACTCTACCAGCTCACCGCATTAAAGAGATCTATAAATAATAACTTCTGATTTATTTGTTAGAATGTTAGGAAGGTTTGTACAATATGGCATATTCCCTCTAATATTTAACAGGTTTTGACAAACGAAGTTAATACGATAGAATTAGCTATCTCCCAACTCACGTTTGCATTGATCAAAGTAGGAATAACATCATGTGGAAGCTGTTGATTATAGTTATGTACAATAACTGAAATGCATAATAAGAAGCAAAGCAATTGCAATAAAGAACAGGTCTTGAAATTTTAGTGAAATGCAAATATGTTTACTGATGTAATTTATTGCTGCTGTTACTATATTTATCGCCACAATATTTAGACGTTAAATCGGCATTAACCAGTAAACATGTACTCTGTAAAAGCTGAGAAATCTACTCCTCGGGCAACAATTGAAACATTTTATTCACTTCTAAACCTATCACGGAATATTCATTGCAAATTGAAACTACTTACTTTATTCAGATTGTTCCAAGCAGTAAAACAGTTACATGTGATGTTTATATGCCACATATACTATTTTCCTCTGGAATATTTCTTGAAAGAAAACAAGTGTGATGTTAAAACTATTGTGAAAATATTCCATATAGGGAATTCAGGAAAGACTCATCATAATGATGATAAGGACTAATTGGCCAGGAACCGTGTTTATCCCGAAGTCATTGAAATCCAAACAGTATACAATACATTTACTGAGTTTCCAAAATTTGTAATGAAATTCTTTCTCAGAATAAACATTTCTAGTTCAACTATGTCAGAAGATTGGGACGAAACAAGCTAAATTTCTATGCTTTCCCAGATTAAACTCCACCATCTATAGAATGTTTTTCCTGAAAATCGAGAGATGCAAATTTAACTTTTCTAATCCGTTTTTAGCGGAAAATTGATTTTCTGTGGAAAAACGATTTTTAGTGCAAAAACGATTTTTAGTGGGAAAATGAAACGAGTAACTGGCTAGTTTCATTTCATTGTACCTATTAGAACAAAATGCTGGATTTCACTGATAATTTCCTGCTCTTTAACGTTTTCTGCAGCTTTGTTTACCAAAATAGATATTTGGAAAATGCGCCCCGAGAACCTCATTGTCAAATTCGTTCACTGAATATATATGCACTACTAGTAACATTTACATAAAATGACATATTTAGTTCTCAAATACCAGGTACTAAAATAATATAGAGCTTCCTCATTTTGAAGGTAAGGCCATTTTATACCATCAGAAGTACCGTCAGATGCTTTCCCCAATCTTAATGCCTTCATTTTGAAGTTTGATCATAAATTAATTATTAGCTTCTGCAGAGATGATGATAACGGTATTTATTATTATTATTATTATTATTATTATTATTATTATTATTATTATTATTATTATTATTATTATTATTATTATTATTATTATTATCATTATTATTATTTTTCTATGTTATATTTTTGCTTTACGTCTGGAAAAGTTGGCTCCAAGTCTCACCCAGAGACCTCAAGAGACAACAGGTTGGAAGTTCACGTTGTTGTTATGCCTAGTGTGCCATATATTTGGTGTTGTACTAGTGAATGTCTAATAAATAGATTTTTTTTTTAAATTTGTTTTAAACCTTGGGATTACATAGAGAGTATTTTGCGTAGGATATGAGCAGTTCCCATGAGCACTATCTTTCGAATTTCTGCCATTTTGGGGTTTCCTGGTATCTGAGTTAGGTAGCAATCAGCCCCTTTTGCTATCATTCCCAGGGCACCTATGACAACAAGTATTGTTTTAGTCTTCAAGTTCCACATTTTGCTGATTTCTATTTCAAGATCTTTATATTTGCTCAGTTTTTGGTAGGTCTTGACAGATACGTTTATATCGATTGGGACAGTCATATCAATGAGGAGGCATATTCTTTGTCTGAAGTCTTTCAATATGATGTTTGGCCTATTTGCATCTATCTTTCTGTCAGTTTGAATAGTGAAGTTCCAGAGGAGTGAGATGTGGTCATTTTCAAGCACTGGAGGTGGATTGTGTTCCCACCAGTTTTTTTTTTTGCTCATATTATTATTATTATTATTATTATTATTATTATTATTATTATTATTATTATTATTATTATTATTATATTATTATTATTATTATTATTATTATTATCATCATCATCATCATCATCATCATCATCATCATCTTCATCACCACCACCACCACCACCACCACCACCATCATCATCATCATCATCATCATCATCATCATCATCATTATCATTATCATTATTATTATTATTATTATTATTATTATTATTATTATTATTATTATTATTATTATTATTATTTCCATAGTGTTAACATTTTGCAATCCCTAATTCAATAGATCTTATGCATGAACAAACGAAGCCATTTCATCCCTATGGTAATACATACGTGGAGATTATTCTGCCAGAAAGCAATAGGTATTTGCACCAACTTCCTCTAAAATTATATTTTATCTTTCATCAGATTACTTAATATACATATGTGTAATAATAATAATATCAGTTTTACTACTAACGTAATGTATAAAGACCGTAATGCCGGTTTCAACAGCCATTATTATTATTTTCCCTGTGGCAACTGTATAGACAAAGTCTTTGACATGATGCGAACTGTAAATGCTTCGATTTTCTGGTGTGTACTTTGGTATCAATTCTACACAGCGTGACACGTGATAGAACATGTATCATAAAACTAAAATTTAATGAAATGGAACTGTATGTAAACTCAAAGAAAACAATTATTACAATGATGAGCAGACTAGAACTAAGTTAGCTAACATGCAAACTCAATGACAATGGTTGTATATAACATTATCACATGTCAAAATCCTGTTTTCCAATGGACGAATACTTTTCAAATGCCTCAGGATGAAAGGGATGAGCAGTTGTATTGATTGAAATTAAGCAAACTATTAAGTTATGTCAACAAATAATGTCATCTTAATGTAGTTTCATTATATACGTTCCAAAGAAAATATTATTCGCAGTGCCAACGTACTTTTGTTATTGATATGAAAGGGTTTTTTAAAGTTGGGCAAGTGTTTGGCATAATGCCAAAATCGATACCAGTGGTGTTCTTATGAAAGCAATGTCAGTGGTTTACATCTAACAACCCCTTCTTAAGATAGTCAAATTAGTGTATTCACTTTTTCATTCCATTCTCTGCACCAAAAATTTTGTGTCTTTAATTTTTCCCGCAAATTACGACGCTAGTAAGATATTATCTCAGTAGATCATATAAAGGAAACTTTTATGAGTATTGCAAGACTAACAATATTTGAAGCAAATATTTTACTCTTCCACTTTACGCACAAGGCTCGAAATTTGAGGGGAGGGGGACCAGTCGATTAGATCGACCCCAGTGCGTAACAGGTATCTAATTTATCGACCCCGAAAGGATGAAAGGTAAAGTCGACCTCGGCGGATTGGAACTCAGAACGTAACAGCAGATGAAATACCTATTTCTTTACTGCCCAAAAGTGGCTAAACATAGAGAGGACAAACAAGGACAGACAAATGGATTAAGTCGATTATATCGACCCCTAGTGCGTAACTGGTACTTACTTAATCGACCCCGAAAGGATGAAAGGCAAAGTCGACCTCGGCGGAATTTGAACTCAGAACGAAACTGTAGACGAAATACCAATTTCTTTATTGCCCACAGGGGGCCAAACATAGAAATGGACAAAACAACTGATTGGGATTAGTAATGCGTTATGATTTTACATGAAATATAAATATAAAAATTATATATAATATTTAAAAAATCGAATGAAATTAACAATAGAGAGACAACACAAATGTAGCGATGATCAGACCACGCTCCGACACCACAAGCCCCGATCTATCACTGGTACCTTTTTGGTTCTTCTTTTATAGCCTATTCACACGGTCCCTTGAATGCACAGCACTCGTGCAACATACTTCCATCACTTATTGAACATGCTCTCCGACAGGCACCTCTTCTGCAGCAACACCTTCCTTTTCAAATGAAAAGTAAAAAATGATCGTAAATCGTGGCCGGAGGTAAAGTTGCCTGCCTTAATTCCTTTTATCCTAGTCTTCTATACTGCCTCTTTCGCTATTGCTATAACCGTGAGAAACAATTCTTACCTACCTTCGTTTGCTAAAACTTCTGGTACGTCAATTTTTATAATTGACTAAGTCGATAGCCGTACTCTTCCTTCGCTGGACAACAGGTGTTCAGCATAAACCCACATTTCAGATATCTCCGAACACTGGACAATAGCGTGAAGGATGGTTTCCCTGTCTGCCCCGAATCTTTGACAGGTCGGTGATTGACGCTTACCATATCTTGCGAGCTTATCTCAAACGGGCAAGGCACATCTGTAACATTGCCAGGTCAAGGACTCTTGGAAGTTGTCCAACGTTCTCAACCCGAATGTACGATGGAACAGGCTGACCAGTTGAATATAATGGCGATGCTCCATCATGGCCACAGTCACTGGACTGAAACATATAAAAGAATAAAATAATACCCGAGACCTAGAGTCGCCCCAGGTCATCGTCAGATTCAGACTCTACCAAACCACTATATAAAATTCGCATCGGAATAGCAGGAGGGCTTTACGGCACTCTTTATGCCACTCACTCGACATCGGTATACATAAACACCAAGCTTCCTGTTTTTTTTTAACTAGGCGAACACCGAATTACCCTCCAGGAGAATCCAGAGATAACTCAACCTCAACGCGTGCCTGCACATCATTAACCAAGGCATCCCTAAACCTCCCTCTAATGGTTTTTGACAACAGACAGAGCGTTTCACAGGTGGTGGCCTGCCCTTTAACAAAAATGGAAGAGCTGTCTCTCCAACGTGATCAATCACGGATCCAGACAGGCCACAACGGTCAAGCGGTAGGTAATGACCGATGCGATTAACACATTGGCCACCCCTTCCTCCCTCTATCAGGGATAGCCAACTATTTCAGTCACCCTGCTCGAAACCTCCGTCCAGTTCTTCTCTGTCTAGAGGTCTGGTCCAAAACGGTTTCCCAGCAAGTAAACTGGTCCCTCTGCCCAGCGCCCAACAACGCTGTCTGAAGGCATCGACTTGCCAACCCAGGTGCCGAGCTGCAAGCCGACCGACTTTTCCTGGTTAAGCTTTCCTCCTGCCACCGTCTCGTAAACCTCTATAGCCTTACGTATTTAACGTAGGCGTGCTAATGTGGTTACACTGATAGTGATATCGTTCGCGTAAGCTGTGACAAACTCCTCTAAATCTGGTTCTCTCTAGATGCCACTCAACCTTCGCAGTAGAGTCTCAAAAGCCACCACATAGAAAAGTGGTGAGAGCGGACATCATTTACGAACCGAGCACCTGATGCAGAATAGTTTATAAATAGTTATGAGTATTTATGAGACGGTTTAATGGAGGATACACTCCCCAAACAATATCTGCACACTTATGCTAATGTTAGAAGAGAGATATATTCTGGAGACATTTCATATGATACTGTGTGTATGACTCATTAGTGTAAATTTAGAGCTGGTTAGATTGATGTTTTGAGGAATTTGATATTTTGACAAAAAAACTAGAGGAAAAGAAACACAAAATCAAATGAAGAAATATTTAAGCAACTTGTAAGAAGGCTTCGACAACAGCTTTTATGCTCATTTACGCATGAGCTTCAATAACATAATTCCTCCGCAGCTGGAAACGAAATCAGAGGCACAGTTTCTGCATGGTGCTTCAGTGAGAGGATGCAAAAACCAAACGTTGATTAACTATCTTAAACATAAAAATTTCTATTGTTAACATGCTGAAATCAAATTTATAATCAAGAAATTTACGATCATGATCATTCAAAATATTGGCTCAGATATGCAGTATATGGATGTACGGCGAAATTGAAAACTAATATATACATTTGTATTTGTACTTGGCGAACTTAATGTTGCTAAAATATAAACAGTCTATGTCGGTTTCTGTCTATCATATATTCTCTTTCAACTTGACACTCATAAATACGTATCTTATTTAGTTACATCACATTTAATTGTCATTATACAAGTCATAGAACATCTACGTAACTTTTTATTAATATTATGAATAGTATTTTACCATAATAACCGTTAAATAGATTGTCAAAGCGACTGTACACTTGTTAATGGTAGGCGCAACTTCACTTTCAGTATTATTCACACGACAACTAAAGTCTCGAATATAATGCAGTATAAATTAATTGGGGAGCATGTGTAAAGCAAGATCTTCCCAGATTCAAATGGTACGTTAATTGTCCAATTGTGCGAAGAGCAATATGTCCGGTTTGATGTTCGACAAACGCTAGTAGACTTTAAAGCCATGCTCAAGTCATGCTGTGAATCTCAGCAGAAAAGTCATTGTATTTTTAAAAGCTGACAATCAACCTAATATGCAATTTCTGTTGTATCTTTGTGCTTGAAGATCCTGATATCATGTTTCAATAATTTGCTGCTCCATATCAAACGGCATATGCCTGCATTAGGTTGGTAGATGTCTGTTGCAAATTACGACTAACTGGGAAGATATATTACCTTCTTAGCCAAGAAAAAATGGGGTCGCTGAGGAAAGTTGCATCAGCGAAAAATTTGACTAAGCTATTATATATTAGTCTGGTGTTTGTGACATGTTCGCTTTCTACAAGTTCTAATGCTATACAACACGAGAGAATTCATAAAAATTTTGGAATCATTCGTAAATTTTATCCACTCCGATCAAGCTAATGAAGTTTATGCAGTTAACCATTGATGACTGCCGGATACAGTCCACTCAGCGCGTATTCAGTAGTTTGATTACTTCAATACTGAGTGGCAATCTCTCAGCGCTGTTGCACGTAGCTGTCTCAGTAGATGATCTTGAACCGAAAGCTCGATCTGCCAAGTGAATCTTATATGTTAGTTCGTTATAGCACCTTGACTATTACTGCAGAAGCTATAGATAGTGAGTTACATCTCACTGAAAGCAAGGTCGAAAGATACGTAGAGTTATACGGCATCACTAAAGTACTGTTGTTGGTACACATACTGAGATGGTGCACATGCTTAGGAAAGTGATCTGGGAACAGAAATGAGTATTAAGAAATTCTTTGATTTTGCAACTTATCATCTAGAGGGAGACATCTATGCTGGCCTCTAAGAGTCGTTAGGATACTTTCCTTTGATGCAGTCATACATACAAGTGGATAAGAACTGCGCAAATGTTACAAACTGCATATCTAATTTCATTGGGAAATAGAATGAGACAGATGTATGCGTGAGAGATCGGGTTGGGACAATAGATATATATGTTGCGCTCATAATTTTATATACGCTCTTCATGGTTTAACTCAATGTTCATAATATTGTTAGCCCAGAGCATATCTACTTCTGCTTTCCCTGTAAAAGAATGGCTTTCTGCTAATCAGAAGTTTCAATTCACTCCAGTGCCATTTGCACAGAGGTTGAGTATGTCGTGAATGAAGATGCTGGAACTTTCACTAGGTTTGGACTAGGATAAGATTCATAGAATGTGAGAATCTGATTTTTTGCCGAGGAACTTTATCCTTGGTGGGATTTCAACTCAGAACGTAAATATTCGGAAGAGATATGGAGAGACATATCCTTCAATACTATGACGATTCTTTCAATCCACCGCACATCAAAATATAGGTTTTATAAAAGGAAACATTCATTTCACAATAACGTTTCATTTCATAAATATACATACATTTTTCAACAGGATCTCCTCGATTTTAAATGTACTTCTTCCAGTGGTCCATAAGCTCGTTTATTCCATCGGAGAAGAGAGTTTTCAGTTACCAGCGCTGCCATTTATGTACCATTCCTGCACTTTTTCCTCCGTAGCAAACAGACCTTGTAACTGATGTCTGGTGTGAGGCGAGATCTTGACTGTATACAGCGTGACCCAGGAACTCAGAATCCACATTTTTAATGATTACCACAACGCAGGCGGTCGCATGTTAACGTGCATTTTTGAGCAACAATAACATTTGATTGACAACAGACCTCATTGTCCGGCTAATTGAAAACATCTCGATCCTCACATACACATTTCTACGCGGTCGAGCGTTGTCCCTGTAATGTACTTAAAGTCTGCGATGTTCCGATTTCCCTGGTCTAACAGTGTATCACTGACACACCTATGAGCCAGAGAAATCAGAATATTTATTTTTGTTTTCCGTGGTCACGATGCCGCTGAGAGGCAGTGCATACTTTGTAACACCCCCCCCCCCAAGAATACGAGGGCGATCAAGCTCAAAACCCGGTTAGATAACCACAAGAGTACCACCTTATAGCAAGCGAGCGCTGAAGGTAACCTAAAGAAAACGTCGGAGAAATTTCCGATAGGCTATGCCTTGCCGTTGAATTAATGAATGCTATATCTGAAGGCGACCCTGTGTAATCGCAAGCGCTAATATGAGTGGATGTATGTTTTTAGGCATACATAGAAGCCTGCTTCTATATAACTTTATGTATATAATGAATGAGTGCGTGTATGTGTGGGACTGTTTATGTAGGTATAAATATATATGCATGTATGTGTGTGTGTACGTGTGTAGAAAGGAAGTTAGCTTCGAGCAATCCGTTGTGAATATTAAAAAGAATCTTTCAGGAACACTTGTGGTTTATTGACATTGAAGGTTGCGGATTTTTTCTTTTATCGAAGAACGATGAGATGAGAAAAAAATTATTTTCATATTTCTCAGTAGGTAACCAATACAAAAACGAATACAAGAGTTGCGTAATGGAGTGCGGGAAATCCGGGCTACACGTTTCTTAGCGAGAGTCTCAGAAGTGAAAAAAATTCAAGTGATGAGTATACCGCTGGCTACTCTTCAAGATATGCTTCACCTGAAGAATAACCGGCGGTTTACACTTCATTGGATTTTATCACTTCTGAGGTTCCGCTAGCTATGAAACTTATGTAGCCCGGAATTTCCATACTCCATTCCGTAAATCTTGCATATATATATACAGACGGTTGATTTCTGTAGTTATTAACAGTGTATTCTGGCGATTTAAATAAGAGTGTTGACAGTTATTTCCAGCAGGTATACATAGTAAGTCCTTTGATTAATTTTAACGTTTTGGGGGGCCTGCAACTGCCTACATTATTGATTCTGTTATTATCATTTTTAATTGTTACACTAGATAATAATAGAGCCAATATCTCCGGATATATTTTTCTCCTGAATTATTTGCTTCGTATATATATATATATATATGGCGGTGGAAAGACACCCTTCGGTCCTGAATGACCATGAGATTGCACCTAGAAAGTTACTCTCCGAGGTACAAGTCCGGACAAGGTTGTCTTTGGAAGGCCAGTAGTCGCCCATGCATACCAGCCTCCACACCCCACAGCACTGATGTTATCCAAGGGGAAGGCAGTGGCCGATACAGCTTGGCACCAGTGATGTCGTAACTCATTTCTACAGCTGAGTTAAATGGAGCAACGTGAAATACAGTATCTAGCTGAAGAACACAACATGCAGCCCGGTCTGCATATATATGTATATATATATGTGTGTGTGTGTGTGTGTGTGTGTGTGTGTGCGTGTGTGTGTATGCATATGTATATATATATATATATATATGTGTGTGTGTGTGTATGTGTGTGTGTGTGTGTGTGTGAACAAATTTACGTATATACGTGTGATGTGCTTGTGGTTATACATACATACACACATGCATATATTTGTATGTCTGTATGAGTGCATGTATTCATGGGCAAACTCTAGATTTTTTCTGCTCATTCGATCGTTTTACTTTATTTCAGCATTAGTATTAATTCATACCTAAAAATAAGCTCCTATTCATTACTATGGCTTTTCTTTTTTCACACTATAACTGGCAACAGTCTTATCCGGGAAATATGCATTGCATAATGAGCATTTTACAGTATATATTAACACGAGACTTTCGAAAACTACACAATCCGTTTTTCTTCTATGTAGGGACATAACGAAGGAAAGACACTCCATAGTTAATGTTATACATACACAGATCCACTTCCATTGTATCTACCTGAATGTACTTCTTTCCCACCTCTCACTCCTTCTCCTCTCCCTCTGTTTCTGTGTATGTTTATATATAATGCATATTCGTAAATACGTTTATGTATGTATATGTATATATGTAGGTATATGCACATATATATATATGTGTGTGTGTGTGTATACATATATATGCGTATTTATATATATATAAGTATATATATATACACACACATACAAGCATATATATATATATGCATGTGTGTGTATATATATATATATATATGTGTGTGTGTGTATGTGTATGTATATATATATGTATGTATGTATGTGTATATACATATATAAGGACGAATTCATGCATACGCATCACAAGATACAAATTCTGTTTGACTGTATCACTTTAATCATTATCGTTTCCTGACGTCATTGTCTCACTATATTATTTTTAACTTCTGATAATCCCCCCTTCCCACACGCCACTCTCCCACTAACCCCCTTTCTACTGATTTTTCAATACCGTATATTCCTACGGATTCACACAATACTCAATTTCTCTCTTTTGTTTTCCACACCTTCGCTTCTTCATAACTATTTTTATTCCTCTTACTCTCCCTTGCCTGTACTATCTTTATATTTATCGCTATTGCAATCTGTATGATTCTGCCTTTCTCTGTTTCAATCACATTTCCCTTTATCAAACTCTCTTTTGCACTCTACTTCGCCGATCTGTGGCATCATTTCATACCATGCTGATTGTGAAGTGCATAGAGGAAAGTCAGCTAATTAAGAACCGTTAGTTAATTACATTTTCAGCAGTCATTCGACCACATGATTGAAACACCCATCGTCTCCAACATAAATCTTAGTCACAAAACTCACACACACTTGTACGCGTGCACGGATACACACGCAAAGACGCACATTGATACACAAGGTTTATGCATAAAAACACATACACACATAATCATGCATGCTCATTCATCCGTTCAACCATCCATACACAATCACACACAGAGTGACATTATTGGTATGTATGTATGAATGTATGAATGTGTGTATGATTGTATGTGTGTATGTATATGTATATATGTATATATGTACGTATGTATGTATGTGTGAATGAATAAATGAATGTATGAGCTGTTCACTGTTCGAGAGAATGCTAATCACCAGCGGCTCGTTGTTCCGTTCACCGGGTCGATTGACAAAGATAACTGTAATAAGATAAGAATGATGAAGATGATGATGTTGATGATGATGATGATGAAGAATGATGAGCAGGTGGAGGAGGAAAAGGAGGACGGCAACAACTATGATGTACGATGGTGGTCATGGTTTAACAACGACAATAAAGATCGACGTTACAAAAACAACTACAGACGCATCAACAATAACAATAACAACATCATGGCGGACAACAACTGCAGCAGCTGCAGCAAGTATAACGGTAATGATGCTACTAACAATATTAATAATTAGAACAGCAATTGCTGCAAATGATGATGATGATGATGATGATGATGATGATGATGATGATGATGATGATGATGATGATAATGACGATGATGATGATGATGATGATGATGATGATGATGATGATGATGATGATGATGATGATGATGGTGGTGATGATGATGGTGATGGTGATGGTGACGATGATGGTGTTGATGATGATGATGATGATGATGACGATGATGATGATGATGACGATGATGATGATGATGATGATGATGATGATGATGATGATGATGATGATGATGATGATGATGATGATGATGATGACGACGACGACGACGATGATGGTGATGAAACCGCAGAGATTGGCGGAATCGGAGATTAGCAAAATCCTCTATGATTTCCCAAACCAAACAGATCAGATTATAGAGTATAACAGACTGGAACTAGCGGTGGAAAAAGTACACCACATATGGTATATAGGTGATGTTGTAGGCCCCTGTGACCCACGAATAGTTAAGAAGGAAAGCGAAAATATAGATACTACCCTTTTAATTACTCAGTAGCCCGGTTATGGAAAATGAAGAAGGTGAATATAGTGCCAGTTATTGTTGGGTCCCTGGGAACAGTATCAAAAGGCATCAAGAGGAATATAAAAGAAATTTGAATAGAATGCTCAGCGGCACTCTTAAAAAAGGGTTGCCTTCTTGGACAACATAATCAGGAAAGTATTAGATGAAAAGAACGAATAGCATGATACCATTGGCTGCAGGTAGAAAACTCGTCACAGATCCAAGTCTCCAGGAGCTCCAATCGCACCTGTGATAAACAAAATAATAATAATAATAATAATAATAATAATATAATAATAATAATAATAATAAAATAATAATAATAATAATAATAATAATAATAATAATAATATAATAATAATAATAATAATAATAATAATAATAATAATAATAATAATAAAATAATAATAATAATAATAATAATAGGGAACTATTATTATTATTAAACATTGAAATGATCTGTTATGAATGCATAAATAATTCGTTTTAAACATTTTTAAAGAAAAAATTCAGAATGTCAACATTTTTGTCATTGGACAACATTAAACATATGAAATATGAACCCAATAAATATCAAGAAGGAATATGCTTAAAATACAATAATACATTTACGGAAGTGTGATTAAGATGTTCAGTTTGCAACTGCACTGTTTCTGGTTTAGTTTTGTAGTGCAATATTCTAGGTACATAGCTTCTACTACACCCCAAGTTAACCAATCACATGAGTGATTTTGTAGTGTAAAACTATGGAATACATTTATATGTGTGTGTGAGTAAATGAATGTGCATATGTGCATTTGTTAGTGTGGGTGTGTTTATCTTGTGCTTTTTTTTCTTTTATCAGCTATCAACCGCTGTTAGTTTGTATACATCAGTGTGATTTATTTGTGCAGCAAAACAGATCGATAAAATAAGACCTCAAAGGAAAGTTAACACTGATGTTCTAATAAAGAGATGCAGACTCTTTTGTGTATGCTTTTATATATCTGTAGTGATTATTTATAGAAGTTTATGTAAGATGCTTTTGTAATAATACTCGTGATGGATTTGTATGTGACTAGGTGTTTTATATATACCTACAGCGTTTTACAATTCTTGGCTGAGACTTCATTGTTTGGAGCATGTTATATCAACAAAATGGTACATTTTGATTATTGTTATTATTAGTGGGTGAGCTTGCAAAATCGTTATCCAGACGTATAAAATGTGCAGCAGCCTTTCTTTTGACTTTTGTGTTTTGAATTGAAATCCCGTTTTCATCTTTTGTGGTTTGTGAAATTAGTACGTATCAAAGACAGGGGTCAATGTAATTGACTTTTAAAGCTGCTGATTTCGTGCCAAAATTGCGTTTGCTTTTGTAATTGCCAATCTATTTTCCATCCTGATCCAATGAATCCCAACCGCAATTATCCTTCAAATTAAATAAATTTTAAGGACACATATATTGTTGGCAACGACTGACAACAGCAAAGAACTGATTACTGTGTTTGAGTACTTTATAATACAGGTCTATTCAATACGCGGTAAATGGGGGATAAAAAACAGTAACAATCAGCAAATGCAAAGCAATCGAACTCGAACAATATAGAGTAAAGACATATTTATCATGAAAGCAATAAGAATTTAGAGCAGAATGTACAAAGGCAAACGTGAATTGGCTGAAAATCTTGTTACAGTGATTTTATGAAAACGACGTTATTAGATTTAGTTTTCAAAAAGGATCCGTAGACTGAATCCAGTTTATATGTTGGCATACATACAAGAATATATCAGATGATGGACAGAAATCAAAATGATAGCAATATGTACGTGAATAATGGGCCTTTCTCGCTGGGATCTAAGATTAGTATAATAGATTATATTAATCTTAGCATTTTGCTGGTAATTGTTTCATGTATCTCCGAAGTACAAAAAACTTAATCGTACTTCGTGACATGTAAACTCCTGTCGATTAAGACAGATAAAAATCCTGGACCGCATTTTGACTGTCACTCTACCAATTCCGCTTAATCTACAACACTTCTAGCGTCTCTAACGATGGTGCCAAAAATCTGAAACAAATGTATCTTATTAAAAACAACGCATGTTTTGTTGGTTACTCTTATTGAACATTTTGTACTAATAATAACTGTAATAGAAATACAAAAGTACATAAATCAATGTAGAAAGGTTATATAGTTAGTAGTTTGCTTTGCAACAAGTTGAAGCTTAATCTCGAAGTGCGAAGTCTTGAGTCATGTGTTCTACGTTCTATCACAATCTCTCATTAAATTCAAGTGTTTGAAGTTTAGCGGACCTATACAGTTCTGTTATTGGATGATATGGTCAATCCATCACCCAGTTTAACAATACATCATGTTCATATGTGGCTTGCGCGGATTCCATTCTATTGCATGTTTCCAGGACTGATTACTGGTTTGAGTGTAATTTCTTTCTTCCTCAGTCATCAAATTTTGATAGAAAGCTTTCAACACGATGTCAAATATTACAGGATCACTAGCGCAAAATACTTGAGTTACGATGGAAGTAATGCATGCACATAGAAAGCAGTAACAACTAGATAGAAAAGGTGGGCGTCACCAGAGAGATTAGATTAAAACAAAGTGAAACGATAGAATATTATAACAATAATAGCCATTTTAAATCGACTGATTGTCAAAACCACTTATGAAATACATTGCCGCAGGAATAAAAACTAAAAAGCTTATAGATAAAAAAAGTGAAATTATTAATTCCAATTTATTTGTAGCTTGTTTGACAGAGATTTACTAAGAGTAAACCAGAAATATTTCAAGCGACACTGAAAAAAACAAAAGAAAAAACGTTTATGTACTAGAACTTTCAAATATACAAAATTATTTCTAAAAGATGCAATGCTTTATTTGGGAGTTCATGCCGCATTCAAAGGAGGAAGCAATTCTTAAACCAAATTCCACAAGAAATATTAATTACACAAGTCACACCAAACTGGTTCTTAGGTGGGTAAATGATAATAAGAAGCTGTGTACGTAAATAATTCTCTTATCCACCTTATACTCGTCTTGAGGATGCTGACAAGGTGCATGAATATCTGAAAATTGGAATGACATGTCAGATGGGATACAGTTTGATACACCGTCATACTTGGCAGAGAAGCTCAATTATTTATAGGTAAACTCCGTAGTGGGATTGTAAAAGAGAACTGTATGGAAGTTCGATGAAAATCAGAGACATTGTATATAATATTTTGCACTATGACTTGATAGTTCGAGTATTTAAAGGCGTAAATTGTTGTAACATTGTAGAGCAGATATACTGATAGCGGTTTAGCACCAAAGTATCTCTCCTCTATGATCAAAGTACTTCTCACCATAATCGACCGTTAGGTTTTACAAAACTTTGAGAAAGTAAGGTTTGTTTTGCGGGTGATGTGACTGCTGGTTTTAGCAATTTGAGTTGCAATGAGCTTCAAACGAATTCGCAAAAATGTAACATTTCTAGACAATATCTATAACGGGCTTATCCCACCGAGAACATTTCCGGTTACCTTTTTGTACCCCATCGCATTTCCTCAGTCTCGGACAATTGTACTTGATTATGCGTAAAGCTACATAGGGAAAGATGTTAACAAGGGTGCCGAGAAAACACATTCCATCTGGAAATAATGTTTGACATTATTAGATACATAAGGAACGCAAATATATTATGAAGTCCGTATCTTAGCAGAGACTAATGAACGAATTTTGAAAACTTAATAACAGTAGGTAATTGCGATTATGAACAAAAACAATTTTAAATTTTATATTTCTTAACAATGAATGTAACAAAATTTACGAAGTAAAACTTATCACAAGCAATCCCCATTATGTGGTGGAGTTAATTAAAAGCCTCACGTAGTGAAGGTTTAAAGAAAAATAGTAAGTTCAGTCGCACGTAACATCATAAATGTTATGGGACAGAACATTAAATGAAGTGAAACGAAAAAGAAAACTATTAAAGTAATGATTATTTCTATTCAAGAAAAGTACAGATGACAATGTAGAAATGTAAGTTTATTGAAATTATATGTGAAATGTTGTTCTTTGGGCATCAGAAATTTGACAAGTATAACTACAAGTCATGTTTAATCCTTATAATACCTGAACAGACAAGCGTAGCTTTTAGCACATCTTAAGGTGATAATGTAGAGTGAACGTACACATAAATGCGTGGATGTTTCAAATAATAAAGATGTGAAATTGCTCATGGATATATTCTACATAACAATTAAGAATGATAATGGTGACGAGTAATCAAGTACTTGATTACCATAACTGTACAATAACAAATTCATGAAGCTGAATGGTAAAGCACACTTCGGCTGAAATGTGAACGCTTACGATAAAGAGCCGTAACGGAATACGTTTATAGAGGTAATTTGTGATGGGAATGATCTACTGAATGGTATTTTCTAAATTGTTTCGTGTCTTCATTAGAAAACATATTGAAAATGTTGTTTTCAGAGTTGAATCTATGAATGTGCATTGATTAAATGCTCTAAACTATATCATTTTGTATCTGCCTTTACTACGTTCAAATGACACTACAATTAGTGCTGATGTCTATGCCTAATCGAATAATAAGCAATGATACAAAGCGTATTTTACAGTCAGGTTCAACAAATCAACATTTCCATTGCATATCTATGATTCGCGCCACCGTTTTGAATTATTATTCACTTATAGTAAATGATTCCAAACATTTGCGTCGTTGTTCGATGGAAAATTATGTTTATGTACCAAACCATAGGAGTGTAGTTGTGTAGTATTCCTTCATTTTTTGAGCATCGGCATTTTAACAAAAATAATACAATATTTATGTACCTATAGAAAATCCCATTAAAGCTTCATGCTAATACATTCATAATGCTTTGTATATCATCGATTATAATAACTATCAATAAATTTATAAATTCAAATATTTTGCTACCGCCGTTGGAATATTCCTTGTCACAAAGCAGAAGATTCATTCCTTAGGTATGCTTTTGAATAACCGGGTTAATTCAGTTGAGAGGTGTTTTTCTTACATCCTGTTTGATAAGTCGTTGAATTCGTTTCAACTCAACTATTTTTGTAATTTCAGAGAACTCTAGCGAACATTCTGCAGAAACTTTAAATATATAGTTAGTAATATCCGTTATTGAGTTTCACAGTATGGAGTAATTGTATACTACACATGGCATCCCTAAGCTGCGTAAAATGCGATTAGCTTTGTTCCGAATTAATAAGAATGTCGAAGTAATAGTGCGAAGAAACTCCAGGGATCCCAATAACTGAATTTATTTATCTCAGTCTTCACGGATTGCTATACACTCTTAATAAACACGTAGAATATAGTGTTGTAGAGTAATATATTAAAATTGCGGCTCAACAAATCCATAATACAGTTTCAAAACCCAACGGTAGAAACAAAGTTCCAGCTTACGTTCTTTGCAATTACTTCAGAAGAGAGTCTAACACCATAATGTGCAAGACTTGTATTTTATATCTTTTCACATTTCATATTTGATATGTGTCTCATAAACGGTTTATAGATGAAAGAATACGAAATGTCAAATATCAGCAACGGAAAAGAAATATAGTACAAAATGCATTTTGCGATATTTATGATTCAACATAGATATTATTTTTAGGATGTATAATAAGATAGAAAACATAGGATGCAAAATAGGCTATACACACTTCCTACGAAAATTGGTTTCATTGTTACTGCCAATAAATAGATATTATCTAATTCCGAAATGCAATTTAGGTATTCAAAACACCAGGAAGCACATCCGCACAGGATAGGATTTGAATCCGGGATTTATTTGTATAACATTAAAAAAAATGTTAACACAATGTGTATAGTGTTTCAAACTATGAAACGCTGAGGCGAGAATTATATCAGGCATTTCCTTATTCCCATTCAGGATGTAAATCCTTTGAAACCCATAAAAAGTTACTGTGTGTACATTATATATATATATATATATATATATATATATATATAATATATATATATATTATTCACTATTTGGATATCTAAATCTCTTATGGGAATAGATTTATCCAGGATATGTTGGTTTAATATACTATATTTTGTAGAGATATTTCTTCAATAAATATATTACAACACATCAAATATTATCAATAAGTTTGGAAATGGAAAGATTAAGTTGATATAAATTACTTTATTAATTAATATTACCTACAATTGTTTCACGTCACACCCAATTTAAGTTACAATGCATATATAATGGTATAAGTTTGCATTTTGAAGACCCTGGCTAGAGGATCATCAGGGGAAAATGGACATCACAGACGTAACATTTTGGTAAGTTGAAATACTCCAACACACTAAGCACATTCAAGCGTATTTATTTTGTTTGTGTGCGCGTGATTGTGTGTGTAAGTATGTGTATGTGTGCATGCGGCAATATTTTATTTTTATAAACATGGATATCCATGTTTTGTAAAAATACTATTATTTCATTTTTATTGTATTCTTTTATTATTATTAATATATTTCATTATTTTCATTATTTATTATTAATCTAAATTTTCATACTTTATGTTAATCTTATATACTTTCACTCATTATTATTGTATTTAAATTAAAAAAATACTAACACATGCACACCCACACACACACACATACACAATTAAGCATCTGCTTAATTTCTTGGAGTATTTCAACTGATCAAAATGCAACTCCGTAATGTCGATTTTGCTCAGAAGATCTTCCACCAAGGATATTGAAACTGCAATCCTATATTATTATATATGTTCTGTAATTTAAATTCGGTGTAAAGTGAAGCAGTAGTTGGCAATATTAATTAATTAATTTATTTATACCCATTGAATCACTCCATTTTGAAACTTATATATATATATATATATATATATATATATATATATATTATATATATATATATATATATATATATATATATATATATATATGTATATATATATATATATATATGTATATATATATGTATGAATGTATGTATGTATGTATGTATGTATGTATGTATGTATGTATGTATACCACAGCCTGGACCTTGAAGACGGCTATGACGCATGAACGTATACTAGTCCCTTAATATTTTATATTCAAAATTTCATCTATTCAATAAGATAATCAATACTTCATTTCATTTTACTATATGTATATTATTTATACTATATATTCTATATTCTACATTAATATTATAAAGAATATAAATAAACCATAAAGAATAGACTTGTAATTTCTTTGAATAATATTTATCCCTCTATACACAATCATGCAAACCCCTCTTATTTATATATATATATATATATATATATATAAAGCACACCACACACCTACATGCACAAACTCTCACACAATTATGTATGTATGAATATTATGGCATTCATTGGCCTCCGTACATGATTTGGATGTTGGTTTTGCGCATAAGCATCTCCACTTTTTATGAAAACCCGTTACGATTATTTTATTCATCACTACACATAACAAAATCACTACGAAACGACAATTAAATGAAACCTAAACAAAAACTAATATATACAAATGTTCACTAAAGTGCCAGAGAAATGACACAGACCATATTGAGTTATGATGACCTGCCAATGTCATTACTTTTTGTAATTCAGGATTGATGGTGAAGATCTAACAGCCTTGACACGTAAATTCCTGTGTTGTATTGTTGCATATTATTATGGAAAGACCAGTTTGGACAATTGAACAGTATTTCATTTCACGCATGACATTTCGACTGATATTCCATTACCCACCTGGCCTGGAATATCATATCGAATCGTCATTATACGCCTCAATTGACATGATTTCATGGGATTTCATTACACGCCCGATAGGCTTTTGGTAGTTGATCAGATCAAAATGTTGTATTTCCTTTCTTCTCGTTTCTTGTTACGATAGAAAGGGCCAGCAATGGTAACATTACTTTCAATACTAATATGATACCCAACACCACCTCCACTATAATAGCAGTGATATTTAGACGATTCAGATTACCAAACATCGTTGATATAAAGAAGCGTTAAAAACAAATAGGAATAAACACAATGCAATATTCTGAGTGATTATTTTTTTAAGCAAGAATAACAAAATATACAGAGTTTATATTTGCCTAACGTTTTTAGGGTTAATCGATGATATAAAGAAACAAAATGGAAACAAAATACACATATTTTAGATGAATTGCATGATAAAAACTGCAGTCTAAATATTATGACGGAAAAAAATAGATAAATCAAAAGCAATAATGTCATTTTGAAACGTCTAAATCAATATATATATCTGAATTTACAACACCATTACATGACTGAATAAATAAAAAATTCAGAATATTTTTATGTATCTGATTGGCACTTCTTATCTACCGTACCTATTTTCATCCCCCATCACACACTCTAGTTTGCTTTTGCACGCTCTCTCTGTCGCTTTCTTTCTTTCGTTTTTTCTCTCTCTCTCCCTCCTTCCCTCCTTTCTCTCTCTGTATATAACTATATATATACATATATGCATACACGTACATATAGATATGCGTGTGTATGTGCGTGTGTATTGTGTATGAGTGTGTGTGTGTATTTTGTGTGTGCGTATATGTGTGTGTGTGTGTGTGTACAACATAACGTAAATCAGAACAGACATTAGGCTGTATAACGTGGGTTAATTATGTAAATGTGTGTGCCTGGGTGTGTGTGTCTCTGTGTGAGTGTATGTGCCTCTGTGTGAGTGTGTGTGCAAGTGTGTACGAGTGTGTGTATTAGTGTATATGCGAGTGTGCGCGCGCGCGAAGCCTCATTAGTTGAAGTCTACGAAATAAAACGTGGTAAGATGAAGAGCTATGAGTGTTTAAAGAGTAGATGATAGTAGAAGGTATATGAACAGTCAACTGCTGAGAGCAACGAGTATCATTGTATTGCCAAAAAGAAAAAAGAAATGGAGACAGTATGCTTATAAGCCAGAGTTTAGATAGTATCTACACCTGCAATTACGAAACAAGTCGGGTGGGTGTTTTTGCTTTTTTTGCTGTCCGTCTAGAATGAAATTGTGAGTCGCTGTCGCGTCGTTCCAAGTATTCTAATTTCTTGACAAATTTGAGTTTTGTTTTGTCAGCAGTGTTAGCGGGGCTCAGCAACTTTAGTGAGAAGCCAGTCTTTTGGATGTTGCCTTAAATATCTTCAAGATACGTGTGCTTTAATTAGTAGAAATTACCTGTTACATGGAATCCAAAACAGGTTGGGGCTGTGAAGGCTTTCGGTGATTGATGTCTTGTGCAATAATTAGTGCAACTAGGTTCTTTAGAATATGTAAGCGTTAAATTTTATTTATTTATTTATTTTCTTACTGTAATAATACATGGGTCTGTGATGATCCATAATAGAGGTACATAAGGGTTGCCGTCTCAGCTCGGTGCAGGTTTGGCATGTGATATGTGATATTCATTCATGTGTCCAGGGATTTATTATACAGAGAGAGAGCTATTATGTGCCCATTCAAAGAATTTTGAATTAAAAGAAAAAAAAAGAATTCTGAAGATACATTCTGCAGCTTGTAATACAGCATAATTATACGCGCCTGTATGTGCTTGGGTGATGTGGGAATGTATACGTACATATATGTTAATATGACTTCCTATATATATATATATATATATATATATATATATATATATATATATATATATATATATATTATATATATATATAATATATATATATATATATATATATATATATATTAATATATATATATATATTATATATATATATATATATATATTATGTATATATATATATACAAATATACACATATATATGTGTGTATGTACGTATGAATGTATGCGTGCGTGAATGTGTTTTTGTATGTATCTATCTATCTATTTATCTCTTTATATACACACACACATATATATACATACATACGTATATATATATATATATATGATAAATTAATAAATAATTAAAACATATGCATATATACATACATATATGTACGTACCTACGTCTACATGTATATATACATGCATATAT
Source organism: Octopus sinensis (assembly GCF_006345805.1). Lineage (NCBI taxonomy): Eukaryota > Metazoa > Mollusca > Cephalopoda > Octopoda > Octopodidae > Octopus > Octopus sinensis. The sequence goes on from NC_042999.1 coordinate 81,776,841, forward strand.
GGGTACAGGACACCAAGGAAACATCGAACACAATAAGAAACGAAAAAATAGAATACAGGACATACAAAACAAGGAAAATTACCCTTCTTCAGTCGCCTTTGTTTCATCTACTTCACGTTTCGAAGGTCAAGGCGATACATGACTTTAATGAAACAATCCATCCCGCGAAAATCAAATTAAATAAAATTTGAGATTTTTTGCGGAGGGGTAAAAATGGTAACAAAATCAGGACAGTAACGACAGTACAAAATATAAACAGTAAAAGACAGGACAAGGAGAATAACAGTAACACAAACAAGAAGGGCTGTTAAGCCGAACGAGATAAAATTTTTACGAACGCTATTTTTTGACAACGGCGAGGGAGCAACAGATGTGCTGTCTCTACTTGAAGGTAGCTAGGAGAAGAAAGACAGTAGCAGATTTCTCGTCGCGGGTCAACGACGGGAGGGAGGAGGAGGAGTAAGAGAAAGGAAGAGAAAAAAGGGAATGGTTGTAGAGAAAAGAATTCAGATTGAGAGAGAGGGGGGGAGAGACAGTAAAGTAGAAGAAAGAGAAAGCCAAAAGAATGAAGGCTGAGAAAGGGATGGGGAGAGAAAGGTTAAGAGTGCGCACCTTTATTAATATTAAGAACAATTTTACTTAGAAATGGATGCGTGCGTTCCGTCATATAATAAATTAATAAATAAATAAAACGTATGCATATATACATACATATATGTACGTACCTACTTCTCCATGTATATATATACATGCATATATGGGTACAGGACACCAAAAAAATGTCGAACACAATGAGAAACGAAAATATAAAAACAAAAGCAAGGAAATGGACATTTTTCTTAAACAACGAAAAAATAGAGTACAGGACATACAAAACAAGGAAAATTCCCTTTCTTCAGCCGCGTTTGTTTTATCTACTCCACGTTTCGAAGGTCAAGGCGATACATGACTTTAATGAATCAATCCTTCCCGCGAATATATATATATATATATATATATGTATGTATGTATGTATGTATGTATGTATGTATGTATGTATGTATGTATGTATGTATATATGTATATACATAAAAATGCATATATATGTATATGAATAGATCTGGTTCGTAAGCAAGCTAGTTAACACAGCCACTCCTAAGCCTATTTATTTATCTATCTATATTGCTAGATAGATAAATATATTTATAGGCGCAGGAGTGGCTGTGTGGTAAGTAGCTTGCTAACCAACCACATGGTTCTGGGTTCAGTCCCACTGCGTGGCATCTTGGGCAAGTGTCTTCTGGTATGGCCCCGGGCCGACCAATGCTTTGTGAGTGGATTTGGTAGACGGAAACTGAAAGAAGCCTGTCGCATATATGTATATATATATATGTGAGAGTGTTTGTGTGTCTGTGTTTGTCCCCCCCCCAGCATTGCTTGACAACCGATGCTGGTGTGTTTATGTCCCCGTCACTTAGCGGTTCGGCAAAAGACACCGATAGAATAAGTACTGGGCTTACAAAGAATAAGTCCCGGGGTCGATTTGCTAGACTAAAGGCGGTATTCCAGCATGGCCGCAGTCAAATGACTGAAACAAGTAAAAGAGTGTATATATATATATATATATATATATATATATATATATACACATATATATATAATAAAAGGGTCAAATCAATTAATAATTAATTAATTTCACTAAGTAGTGTTCAGTATGTAAAAGGACCATTCAAGGTATATTCAAAATATTACGTTATATAATTAGGGCTCAGTAAAATAATTTACTTTACCACATACTGTAAATTGTTTCGGTATATATACATATATATATATAAATGTACATATATATGTGTATATATATATGAGTAATTGTACACACATGTATATAAATTTCTCTACGCATATGTAGCTTTATATATTCTCATACATCTATTGATATACTTATACAGCTGTCAGTTCTTAACAATACACGCCTACACAACTACGGTCGTTAAGATGCTATATACAGCTAAATTTATCATTCTGATGTTCAGATATTCCTTAAATATCATGCTATCATACATCGCCAAACCAAGACTAAAACAAGAAGAGACCGGACAAAACATGGTATATCTAACGGACAGAAATTCTATAGGCCAAAAATGGTGTAAAGCACTGTTCTTTGAGAAAGATACTACAAATATTCTTTACAATACCATTCAACTAAAAACTTACAAATTACTTGATTTGATAGCATAATATCCTATATAACTTAACCAAAAATATTGTATGGAATCTCACGCGAATAACGTCTAGTAAACAGTTCACACAAACGAGAAACAACAACATAAAAAGACGTAGAAATGTTTCCGACAGCACACAAATTGAACGAAGTAAGCAAATGTACACCTGAATATATAAGAGTCAAATACCTTACCAAGTAAACTGGATAAAGATTTAAGTATTTAAGTTCTAGCATTGCAAGGTTCTCAACAATAGAAATATTCACCTTGTCCCACCGGTAGAATATATATCGCTAAAATAAGCAAATTAATCCTTGGTGAAATCATTAGTAGTATATACCCATAATCTAACCTTATTTTACGATGCCTCATTGTTCATTAACCGCTCACTAATTGTGATAATATGTAACTAAATACGTTTATGCTGCTTACGGTTAATTTAGTGATACACCATAATAACCAAGGTCCTGCATTGAAAGTACAACGAGAAGATAACATACATTAAGGTTATTTACAGACTTACATATTCCAAGATCAAAAATTTCAACATAATTTGAGATTGATACGGCCAGGCTTATTTTTACATCCGATAATATCGATGCCACACTGCTGCACTGATTTTATGCAGCTTATATACATTGTATAATATACAGCAAACCGTTTTCCCAACACAATATCCCCATTAAATATTCAAACCTGAAATAATATATTCCAAGCTTCCTTCCAGGTTTAATGACCGAAAGATATTTGTTCGCCAGTTTTCACCGTCAAAAAGACAGTTGCTTAAAGCAAAGATTATTTAGAATATTCAATAGAAGTAACGTTAAACTTAGTTACAAAAACATACTTTTCTTCTGCACAAAAATAAGCATCAGGAAACAATTTTACATCAATTAATCCAACTTTCTACCTCATTTGCACTTGCATAAATATCAGATAATAGTTCGTTTGAAAATCTATGCTTATAAATCCATAATGAACAGACTATTCCATTAAGGAAAGCAATACAATGGAAGGCTGCCTCAATCTAAGTTAGTATATTCTCCTTTCAAACTCCAACACATCAACTCTTTCATCACGTATAAGGTAGCAGATTGCAGAAAAAATATAGACACGCATTCGAGATGGTCATTTTGATTCATCTTCATCCCAAACCTACCCCTGATTACTTTTTACACGTACAAAACCATGTTTTAAATAAAGAACTTTTAGAAAAAGATAACATTAGCATCCGGTAGGTCACACAATCGAAACTGAACAATAACAGCATTATTTACCCCGTCTAACATAACTTGAGCAATTTATCCTTTTCAGTTGCATTAAAACTAAATCTCCTTGTCTGTACCCTGTCGCCCACAACAAATACAAAGTCCACGGTCAAATTACTGCATTTCATGCGCCAAGTTTCAATTGTATACGCCTCACATACCTATGTGGCTACGAGGCCTGATTTATTTCTATGCTTATAACAACCTACGGCTGTTCAAGTTAAACTAGTGTAACACAACTCTTAATACTTTCAACAGCTCATATATTTCATATTTTCAAACTCCCAATCTTTATTGCTAAGTGTGCGTTTACGTGCCTGTATGTGTGTATGTGTAATTGTGTTTGTAACATATTTTTGTGTACACGTGTTGGACAAAATAATGGAAACACCTTGCATCATAATTTTGAAATATCTATATATCCGTCAAACGCTTGTTTATTTTTATGTTTTTTATTTATTATTAGTGTTGCTTAATATGTTTAGATAGGAACCATCGGATTCTTACGCGAATTATTAGAAAGGATCCCAGAAGTGGAGCTCCCAAAATTACTGCAGAGCCTAATGACCACCTCGAGAACCCAGTTTCCACAAAAACCCTTCGCTGGGAGATGCACAAATCGGATCTGACAGAAAACCACTACTTTCAAAAACAAACGTTGCAAACCGTTTAGAATAGAGTAAAAAACAAACCTTACAGTATTGATCGCTAGAGCAGGGAAAGACTGTAATTTTCTCAGATGAGTCATCTTTTATCTTATTTCCGACCACCAACTTAGTATACATGTTGAGACAGCCAAAAAGTAGCATTTGCCCGTGTCTTCTTCCAATTGTTAAACATGGAGGAGGATCTGTGATGATCTGGTGGTGAGGGGGCTATGTCTTGGAAATCCGCCGGCCCAATGGTTTCCCTTCATGGCCAACACTATTTAAGCATTTTATCTGATCAAATTCATCCCATTGTTGCGGGACTTTTTCGGGGGGGGGGGTAAACGCAATCTTTTATGATGATAATGCACCATCTCATAACTGAACTTGTTACTGAATGGCACGAGGAACATACTAGTGAAGTTGAACAGTCCCTAGAACTCAATATTATCGAACATTTATAGCGAATTTTAGAAAAACAAGTAAGGAGTCGATATCCTCCACCATTATCACTACAAGAACTGGAGACTGTTTTAGCTGAAGAATGGACAAAACACAATTCAAACTTTGTACGAGACCATAGCTCGTAGGATTCAAGCTGTAATTACTGCTAAAAGGCTGTCCTATCCCATATTAAAATCAATTTGTTTGAAATTTTGAAGTGTAATAATAATAATAATAATAATAATGATAATAATAATAATAATAATAATAATAATAACAAATGCCCTGATGCAGTACCAGGCAATGGCTCTCATGGCTTCTGATCTTAACTGATTGGAAGTGTTATCATGTACATTGTTTTGTCATGGTATAAAAGATAGGCCACAGCAAATATTCTACTCAATACCACAGATTTGCTTGTCAGTTGTTTGACCTTAACCAGTTGAGCATGTCCCTTAGTGGCTGATGAGTTGTGCATCTCTGATCACGAGCAGAAGTAGTGGGGGAGCATCATAGCCATGTGTTGAGAGGGATTCTTTGGGGTTTGGATAATTCACCTCTGGAAACATGGGTGGTTCTTTCAACATCCTTAAACAACCCTTATTCAGGGACCTTTTGAGCGGGATGGGCTACTCAACCTGAAAAAATTTCTAACTGGGCCCCACCTGCAAGGTCATGTGCTGTTTATCTTTTTATGAGATCACCATGTTGTGTACATGTTTGTGATGCATGTTCCTGGTGTACCTACCCTTATCAGACGGGTAGTCATGATGGGTATATTGTTGGGCTTCATATGTTTTACCCCAGTGTCACTTTGATGGCATGCACTGCTCTCTCACTCAATAATAATAATAATAATAATAATAATAATAATAATAATAATAGCTTATCACCGCTGCTTTTTGTTCTCTGCATATTACACCTTACCTTGGTACTCATGAAAATGAACCTGGGATAGCAACTAAAGGGAAATACTAAACAATCAAGCACTTCCTCTTCATGGATGATTTGAAACTGTATGGTAAGCATGAGGCACAAATGCGTTCCTTGGCGAACACGGTCCGCTGTATTAGTACTGATATTAGAATGGAATTTGGAATCAAGGACTGCGGAATAATCTACAAAAGAGGCAATGTACAGTCCCTAGCAGGGATAGACTTACCAAATAAACACTTCGTTATACAAAGTGAGACGGAAGGTTACAAATACCTTGGCGTACTAGAGTTCAATGATATAATGGAGACGGAAATGAAAGAGCAACTGAGAATGGAATATTCCCGATGATAACACGTTGGTATTGCGCTCAAAATTGACTGGATGGAATAACATCTAAGCAGTTAATACGTAGGCGATAACATCACTTCGTTATGGAGCGGGAATTAAAAAAATGGCAAAACGTTATGAAAATGGATAGCATAACCAGAACGATGGTGATAATACACAGAACCTCCTACCCAAAGATTGATACCGAGAGGTTTTACTTGTCCAGAAGAAAGGGTGGAATAGATTTTATCACTTGCCAGGAATGTATCGAAATAGAAGAAACCGTGTTAGTGTGGTATATATAAATGCTGTGGAATCAGTGTTGAAAGGCACGAAGAAAGCTAAAATTTTTCTCCAACCCTCTTGACGGACCCCAAAATACCTCGATCGGGATAAATATTGAAGTTACCAAGAAGGTATTACCGACATCCAAGATTAGTTATAATAACAATAACAATCATCGCAAAACTTATAATATGTATAGATATATGATTTGGATTGTCGTTAAGTCTTTTGAGTTAAGCTGCCGATTCGCAGTTTTTTGTTTTATTTATTTATTCATTTTTTGTTTCGAAGACCATTAAAATAACAAAATGAAGACATATCCTCTTCATCAGCTTATTCGCCGGGAGACCCAGTTTATGCTCCAACCACCTGTCTGTATTTTATTACATAGCGTGACTATCTGTTGCATGTCATTGTCACGACATTCCTAATTGCAATAACGAGTTAAATCTCGTCGTCTCAAGGGATTCAAGGATATCACTGCCATGACAAACTGATGGTGTGATATTATGTGTAACCCGCCAGGAATGCTAGAATGAAAGTAGGGATAGGAAAAGGATTGATGATAGATAAGACTGAAGTACTCAGTGCTGAGGATAAGTGAATAGAAATATATAAATAATCATTGGAGAAAATACAGAAAGAAAAATTGAAACAAACAAATAAATGGGGATTACCCTAAATGTCATTAATAATGCTGGAAAAGAAGCAGGCATTTTTTAAAAATTTAGATGACTACATCAGTAATACGATTTGACGTTTGAAAAGTATGTATATTGTGCATATCAATGAAAAATGTATTATCTGTACTTTCAAATGCTGAAGTCACTGAAGTGGTGAAAGAATAAAGAAATAAAGATATTGGTAGGGAAATAAAGATCTACATTGCTAATTGATGCAACACTCTGACTATGTTCATTGTGGCTGACGAATGGATACCTGAAACGACTAAGTGAATTAATCAGGGACAATTCATTAAAGCAAATTATATAACGATTGATAAAACTCCGTCTCAAGAAGAACTCACATTTAGAGAAAGTGACTAATTATTTTCTAAGTGAATGCACTAAGGTATCACAAGAGAAAAAAATAATCACTGCAGGAATGGCTCCCGAGGCAAAATCAGAACGTTGTGATGTTAGCCAATTTTGTGAAATGATGTCCAAGACACTGGGATGGTGAGAAGTGATTTTAAAGGAATTTTTTCATAGTGACCGATTGTAAAATTGAAACAGGGGAGTAATCATAATCGTACAGAATTGAAAGAATAAACAGTGTAAGATTATTGACTTTGCAGTCCGATAGAGTATTAGATTGGAAATTGAGAATATTGAGAAATATCATCTAGACAAAAACAAATAAATAAAATCAAGATACCATGTAGCAAAAAGGAGGAAATTCACTCTCTTATAACACTGGTAAAGAGCCAAAATGGTTTTTATATATGAATATGTGCTTCTCACTAATTATCTAACGCTGAATTCAGTTTTGACACTAATTTTGTGCTATCCGACCAGGTTTTCTGTGTATTGGTTGAGAAATATGTTCTGCGTATAGTCATTTCTATCCCCTTTTGAACACATGGTATGGTATGTATATATACTAACTTGTGATTTATTTTGCTTCACTGGTTTTAACACTACCTAATATATTGCGAAAAATGGAAAGAGTCCTAAAAACTTTTCCTGGATTTTTTTCTACGCTTGTTCTGCTGGTTGTCCTTACATTGCAGTGTCCAGCAGTAGTCTCCTGACATTATCGGACTGAACCGGCCCTGATACCTACTCTCCATTATTGCAATTTTTTGTTGTAAGTCTTCTCCATGTTCATCACTGATGTGTCCTAAGTTATCTGGGAAGATATCCATATGATAAAGAAATAAATTAAGCTTCACGGACATTCGTGAAACCAGAGCACGATTATTTTGAATCAAAGTTTAAAGAATTTCTCCATAGTTGTCTGCACGGTGATTTCCAAGAAAGTTCTGTGTCACATCATCGAATGTTTTCCATGTAGCAGTTTCGAAAGAGTTTAATGTTTTAGCAAGCTCACTATCATTAACCAGCATGCGAATCTGAGGACCATTCAAACCTCCGCCTTTAACTTTGCATCAGATACAACATCAGCCAACTTCTTACACAAGTAATAAATCCCATTTCTTGGATGTTCCATACCGTTTTATGAAATTTTTGGCTAAGCCTAATTTGATTTGTACAAGCAGTTGAACCTTCCTGCACCATCTTTTGGTCTTGGTGGTCAATCCTTTTTTAAGTAGTGCTGCAGATTTTTAAGTGTATTTCACAAACACAAAAAAGCACATGTGATTTGTGTAACAAGTCTGAAGACCTAGAATAAGATTAGTTACTTTGAATTCCCCACATATTTTCCACTGGTGCTTTTGGCAAAATTTTCATTGTTTATAGTTTTCAACCACATTTGTTGCATGTGCAATTGGTACAGAGGGAAAGGGGATTACCAATACGTCGGACAACGACTTTTATAGTATATTTTCCGGAATCAATAAAAAGCCTCCAATCATATAATTTGTATGAATCAGATTTGCAGGGTTCTTGCTTGAGGGACTCTACATAATGATAGTAGGAAAGGCTATTTTCCCTTTTGAAAAAATGCAGGAAGTTGTTCATGCCGATGATGTGTGAAGAGTCCACAAGTATAACAAAATCGGTTGGGATCATTTGCACATTTGCGGTATTCCACCTTTTTTAATAATGTCAGTGATTACAAATTATTACAATAACAGCCTTGGCTGGTTGTAACTATGTGATCTGGAAAAAAAAAAAGAAAATCAAAATCGGTTGATAATAAGAAATATAGTATATGTAAAATAGGGAAAATAATATGAGCTGCCTAATATGTGTCATAAAATTGCTATGCTGGTTCTCGAAAACAAAACTAGCAATACAGTTTAACCGTTGTCATATTCATCACTTTTGATTACTCGTAACTCAAATCAGATCATACCAGAACCAATTAAAAAAACATTTTTGTCGACCAGTGTAACTGGTGCACACGGAAAAGCATTTAAACCGCTGCTTAAGTGACTGGGGCATATTGAACTTAAGATGCATATTCTCCCACTGCATGAAACTGCCATCCTTTATTCGCAAGAATATTATGAAAGATTCTTGTGATTTGAAAAGCCTCGCTTTAAACAAACCCCAGGATAACATCTCTGTTAATTTAATTAACATGTAATAAACCTTTGCATAATGATGATAATAATAATAATAATAACAACAACAACAACAACAGCAACAACAACAACAACAATGATAATGATAACATCATAAGGAAAAAAGAAGAGGAGAAGAGAGCAAAGAAGAAAACAGAAAGAAGGTAGAGAAACTTCATTTCATACAGAGAAATCCTACTCACGCAGTGAACTGTGAAGACGTACGCCAGGCTGAAAAGTGATTACATGCTATTTAAGGGTTTCTCCATAGAAACTGATCTTAAAGTTAAAGAAAGGAGACCATTTGTAATTGCCTGGAACAACAATAAACTCAAAAGATCTAACCTAAAATCCAAGACTGAAGGTCAGATTCTAGCTACGAAAGACAAATGCTAAGCCACAAATTATAAAATGATACAGGGAAACGATGGAGATTTCAAGTAGGCTAAGCATACAGACGATTAGATAGTTGACGTTCCTCAGCTGCGATTGCACAATCCTTTTCATATCAAAGTATATTCATTGAATGTTATCAGTCGGCTGGTTTGTCTACAGGGTCGGCCTAAAAAATGTGGTGTAAACAAGCGAGTAACAATATACGAATCGAACGTGACCTTAGTGAACGGGTTGGTGACTATTATAATTGATTAACAAATCAATACTGACGATCCACAGATGCAAATTTAAACTTATAGGTATCTTGACTATTCACGACCAAAACAGTTCCCAAAAGAAAAGTCGACATTGATGGATCACCAAATTAATATCAAAAGATTATTAGGCATCAAATTAATAAACAACCAACTATAATTGATTAACAAGATTAATGATTGATAAAACTCAGTCAGATGTCAAAATGAGAGGAATATGGGATGAAGACACTAGTTATGATGCAATATCTCCAGTGATGTTTTCGAAAGAGAACTTTAATTTCATTACATTTTTGTGTGTATATATATATATATATATATATATATATATTCGTATATAGAAAGCTCCAGAGATACTTGTACCAGCGGACAAAAACAAGTAACATTTACATTGTGGATATTGGGTTAGATCAGCCTATGATTAGGAAGGAATTACGCAGCAAATATAGACAGGCTAGTAACGACATATTGAAAAGAATAAATTACATACGGTTACAAATCGTTAGAGATTTAGCTGTAGATGATAGAACTTGGCAATACATCCCCAGAAAACCACGGATTGTACTTAAGGACCATAAACCTAACTTTCTTATTGACCCTTCAGTTAGATTGCTTTGTCCTTCTAAATCTTATATAGGCATTAATAGTAAAAAAAATTGATAGGGTAATATCTGCCCTTAGGTCTGAAGTTAGATTAGCTCTTTGGTCTGATAGCCGAGAGTTGGTTAGATGGTTCAAGTTTCTAGAAATTAGTAAAAATTGTATATTCTTGCAACTAATTATAGAGTGCTATCATGTCAGTATTAACCCGATCGGCCTTAATAAAGCCCTGATTTATAGCATGAAAAATTTTGATTTGTCCCGAGACGAAGTTTATTATAATACTTACCGCGCCAGCCAGATTTTTTTAAAATTTAGGACTAAACATTACTATGGGAAAGGATTATCGTAGAGTAAATTTTCTTGACGCTACTGTCTGTCTGTAGCATCCAACCATTCACCCTCAATAATAAGTGGATTAGTTAAGAATATTTCTACAAACATTTCTAGATTATTCTCTAATGATAACATTTTGAATCCCATGCAAGTTATTATGCTGCTTTAGCTAGGGCTGGGTACCGTGAGAAAATTCAATATATACAAGAATCAGGCATACACAACACTGTGATGTACAGCATCGCAACATCTCTGTATGAGGACAGTAGATAATACAGGCGAGGATGAATTGATCAAGACAACGAACTACCGACGAAATCTCATAGACACAATTATCTAACTGCTTATAACACTGTGATTTTTTGTTTTGCATTCATGTACAACACACTCGATCAAATAAGTTTAACAACCTCTAGTTCAACTTAATTTTCAGTTCTCGTGTTTCAACTAAGATCGCTGGAAAATCTTTGGCTGCTTTAGACAAATGCTTTCCTAAATCTAATCGATATCATGACATTCTTAATCGCAACACCGGGAAGGTATCCTGCTCTAACTCTGCTAACTTAGAGCTACTTATGTACTGCATGAACAATAATAAAATGCGACGAATGCTCAATAACTTACCTACTGGATCTAGCGAACATATGCATCTAAATACCAATAAAGGAGATGCAAAGTGCAATGAAAAGCACAAATTACGGCCGAATTATAATAGCGGAAATGCGTATGATATAGCTTACACGTTGACAACGTCGGAAAATGGAGTCAAAACTGCCACATGTACAAATATTTATGATAAATGCTCAATGATGAACCTCTGTATGTGTACAAATCTTGTATATAAACGTACCGTGCACACAAGATTAGGGCCGTATGTTTACATTGGACAGACGGATGATTCATTTAAGAATTGTTATTGCAAACTTGTCGCTAGCTTTAGGAGAATCAATGGGAGACATTTAACATATTTGTGTGGAGACTGAAGGAGGATGAAATTAAATACAATATCATTTGCTCCATAGTAAGACATGTGAAACCATACAATATCATTTGCAGGAGATGCCGACGCTGCTCCGAGGAATCCCTATTTTTCTGTGGACCAATGAGAAGATCTTTAATAGAATTTATACAAGACTCTCAAGATACCCAAATGCATATGAATGTATTTTCGCCCAACGCAGTGAAAATGAATTTGACTAACTATTAACAATTTACTTCAAGGTATGGATGAATTAAGTTTAGTTATAACCACCCTATTCTTATAAACACAAAGTAGCAATTTAACTCGCTTTGTGATCGTGAGTGAGCCAAACCACATGTGTGAGTATGCTTACATCTTCGCGGATTCTTGCAAGGTATTTATACATTCATATTTGTTAACGGTTGTTTTTTTATACTTTTCTTGCTGTATTGCATGTTCGTTTCTGTTTTGCATCTGTAATTTTATTTTTGATCTTTTATATAAATGAATACCTTTCCTTCGTTTTGCTGCTTTTCTTTCTACGAAATGAGAAGATGCACTGCGGAACTTTAATCTTAACGAGTGGTGTCTATTTATCATCCGATGAGACACATCTGAATATTCCATCTTCCGTCTTATATATCCCATATATATATATTATATATAATATATATTATATATATATATATATATTATATATATATATATATATATATATATATATATATATATATATATATATATATATATAATATATATATATATATATAATATATATATATATATAGTATATATATATATATATATATAATATATATATATATATATAATATATATATATATATATATGTATATATATATCAGCAACAATATAGGGTGAAATTAATTAATTTGGAGTAATCATTAATTACACCAAGTAGATTTCGGCATGTAAAAGCCTCATTCGAGGAAAGATTAAGTAATACTAAGTAATTAAGAGTTTATGTATATATATATATATATACATAAGTAATTAAGGGTTTAGCAACGAATTGCCTCACCACACACCGAATTTAGAAATAGCAGTCAAAGAATTATAGCTATTCTTTCTACTAAAAGGGAGATCTCAGTAAAAACAGAGCACTTGAAAGGCAAACACAGACAGGTAAGAGAGAATGAAATGACGGTAATCTATCATACAATTTTAAGTCACCCACGGACGTACGTTTCGAAATTAAGTTTTAAAATTAAGAAACGTACGTCCGTGGGTGACTTAAAATTGTATGATAGATTGCCGTCATTTCATTCTCTCTTACCTGTCTGTGTTTGCCTTTCAAGTGCTCTGTTTTTACTGAGATCTCCCTTTTAGTAGAAAGAATAGCTATAATTCTTTGACTGCTATTTCTAAATTCGGTGTGTGGTGAGGCAATTCGTTGCTAAACCCTTAATTACTTATGTATATATATATATATATATATATATATATATATATATAATATATATATATATACATACATACATACATACCTACATACATACATACATACATACATACATACACACATAGAAATGACACACTTTACATTTTCGGTTGCGTCTTGGAACTCCAACGTCTTCATTGTCTCTTGTTCGTAAGTTATTTAGTAGCGATCATCTCTTCGTGGATTGCAAATGCGTAGCCTTCGAAATGTAATCTGATGTTGCAGTCACTTCATGTCAATGTTACTGTCTTCTTTAAATCTTCGGGAAACATACGGATGCATGGTCTTTTTTGGTATGCTAAGTATCACACCTCCAATTTTTCTTTAAATTATTTTGTCTGGTTGTTTTGAGGTAGTATTGGAAGTCATCAGGAAGAGAGTGTTTCCTCAGGAGCTCACTTCCAAAACGTAGGACATTATTTTTTCACTTTTCTGTAACCTAGAGTTGCTGACACTAGGTTGTAGCTAGTTTATATATTGTTGCAGGAATGGTAATGGATTTAATGTTAAAATGAGCAGAATTGAAGCGAGATTATCTCCTTGGAATATTCCCTTTGAAATATTAATGGCGTTGGAGACGTATGTACGTACGTATGTACGTATGTATGTATGTATGTATGTATGTATGTATGTATGTAAGTATGTATGTATGTATGTAAGTATGTATGTATGTATGTATGTATGTATGTGTGTATATGTGCAACTTTGTATGTTATGTCTTATGTGTCTTCTCATGCATATATTTGCATATCTAGAGATGCTCATACATATTTAAATAATATGTCATTATTGAGTTTTATTCAAAATTTCTTGCGATAGAGAAAGAACCGATTTCTAGACTAGATCCAAGCCTACTTCACTGTAATTTCAACATCAACATGTATGCATGTATGCATGAATGCAAGCATGTATTTATGCATTTATGTATGCATGCATGCATGCATGTTTGTATGTATGCATGTATATGTGCATGTATATGCAGATTTGTTTGTTTTATGCATGTATCCTGATGTATATAATTGCATCTCTAGACATACCTATATTTATTTAAATGATAAACTACTGGAAAATTTTAGAGATTTTTAAAGTTCCGGTGAT
>NC_042999.1:81796246-81813746 GCF_006345805.1 Octopus sinensis
AGGGGCCAGTACTTTCACCATACCGTAAATTTTAGCGTTTGACATCATGGCGAGAAAATATCTGCCCACTAAAGTGTGCTAAATGGTAGAAGGAGAAATGCTTCTGCTATGATTTCGAAAAGTGGGAATTGGTATTTTATCTTAATTCAAACAATACCTCTTTGACTACCACCTCAGTAGGTCACATGAAAACCATGATAGAGAATACGTAAACAACGACGATGAAACTAACAGCATTTACAACAGCGACTATAACAAAAGGCAATGCCAATGATATAAAAGAATTTCCCAGAGATGAGTTCATGGCACCACCACCACCATAATCTATAGCAACAGGTTCTAGCAGCAGAAATAAAATCTTCGAGAATAAGCAACAACGGCAGTCACGACGTCAAAAGTAGCAACGGTAACATTTCAGCAGCACTAGGAACAAAATGGCATCGCGACAGTAGCAATATCATCGACAGAACAGAAACCTCTAGTAACAAAAACCATCATTAATAAAAAAAAATGCTTCCTTCGCTTAAGTAGTTGTGCGTGAAAGTTTGGATTCTTCTTCTTCTTCTTCTTCTTCTTCTTCTTCTTCTTCTTCTTCTTCTTCTTCTTCTTCTTCTTCTTCTACTTCTACTTCTACTTCTTCTTCGTCTCCTCCTCCTCCTCCCCTTCTTCTTCTTCATCTACTACTACAACTACTACTTCTTCTTCTACTACTTCTACTATTACTACTACTGCTACTACTACTACCACCACTACTACTACTACTACTACTACTACTACTATACTACTACTACTACTACTACTGTTGCTACTACTACTACTACTACTACTACTATTACTACTACTACTACTACTACTACTACTACTACTATATTCTTAAAATGTCACAGTTTAGAAGATCCCTTCCTGTTCCAAATAGCTCAGACTCTGTTTTTGCACAACTCATTTTTTTCTAACTAGGTTCAGTCAACAGCAAAGAGAACCTGCTCTGTTTATGATAGGTCTATCCTTGTAAGCGTGAGAGCTGTTGATTTTCTGTCGGAGCAAATATAATCATGTATACCACTATCAGAAACCGGTTGTACAATGCACACAGTTATTTATGATAATAACAATAGCATCAACAGCAGTACTAATACAGAAATACGATTTTAGTAGCCATTTACTCTCCTGTATTTCAGCACCCTGTTGCAGGTTTTGTTTTCCGCCGTTTTTATTTTGAAATGAAAAAAAAAGTTAAGAAAGGAACACTGTCCGCACCGAGCATGCTTTGCTCTGATGTCCCGACATTAATAGGTAATTACCTGATATCCTGAATTCACTGTTGCTATATCACAGTGGTGTTCAATGAAACAATGAAGTTGAACAGATTTTTTTTTTTAAAGGCGATGGTAGCGGGTTTGATAATGTAACCTGAGTTGTATCAGCGCCGGGGAAATTTGTGAAATGCGTTGCTCTACGTGTAGTCGGAGGGGAAAATCTGTTGTGTGAGTTTATTTAGAATACATTGAGAAACTGACACAACCACATCTCAACATCATTAGACCCTGTAGGTTGAGTTATAAGATTCTCGGTTATGGGAAATACAGAGGGAAATTCAACTGTAAAACATTTGGAGCTACTCTAGTCGAATTCACGATAACAACGACGACAGCAAACGCTGTAAGGAAATTTTTGCTTTAAGTATAATCAGGTAGGACTTTGTCTTGTGTGTTTCCCGAATGACAAGTAGACAAAATAATAAAATAACGTTTTTGTTGAAGGAAAAGATTGTCGCTTAAGGTTGACAGAAAGAAGAAAGCTTATCTTTTAGCCATCGTGGGCTGATGTAGTTAAAATGCAAAATCTAATGTGAAGTGGTATTCTATCGCTAATGCTTTATAGTGGAGCTTTATCTATAAGACTTTCGTAGTAGCGCTTCGTTTAGAATACATCGATGGTTTTGCGAGATAATGATGCATAGAATGACAGAGATTGCTAAAAGAAAGAAGTCAAAACCTGGGCGACAGAGTTCAGATTGTTATGAATATATGTAAAGCGAAAAATGTGTGTTTTCTGAAAAAGAATAAAGTGTAAGAACACAACACACAACCCGGTCCGGAAACTGAACTCACTACCTCATCATCATCGACTTTCTAGCCTTCACACAAAAACGCACCCGTTGTACCTAAAAGTGGCTTTGGGTAGCTTCAGAATATGTTTTGTGTAACTTCAGAAATAAATACCTAAGACTAGTCAAAAATCGAAACCGGAGGAAGAATACAGTACGCAAGTGCTCTATAAGTGCACTTGCGGAAAGAAACTTTTAATATAGGTGCGTTCTCTTTTATATTTAAACTTCGTTTAAATAATCCAAAGTCTACATTTAGCTATAAAATTAAGAGTAGTAATATATATTTGGCTAAATGTGTGCATTCTTTCTCGGATAATACTGAAAATAAAATTAGCACAAGGAATGCATAGCCGTATGAGGACGATGATAGTGGGTGAGGGACTTGTATATCTCTGGCTTTCAATATAAGTAGAATTAAATTGAATATTATTAATGAAAGCGATGAGTTGCTCATAAGATGCCTGTTTCTTAGAAATAAATCCTTCCTTTACACTATGAATGGCGCAACCATAAATTAACCTATCAAACTAAAGCCAGTAAATGTATATAATTTGTGATCAGTAGGACTCGCTATTGTTCATATCTAATGATGACGATAATTCTGGTTTCACTTTGCAATATATAATGCATTTGATGGTATTCTATCCTTCCAATATAAGGCAATGCCACCTAATTATTTGAAAACATTTTAGCGTGTCGGTCTTCCATACTCATAACCTTTTACGCCCTCTAATATTAAATTTAATTAAAATACAAGCCTTTACCAGACCGACTCTGGTTCTATCATTTAACACCTCGGAAATATCTTATTTTGCAATTGATTTTGCTCCTATAAATTATATATTAGCTACATATCATTTATTTAAAAATTTAGATTTTATATAAAGATAATACTTTCACAGATTCGTCTTATAGAAACGTTTACAATCTAAACCGTGTCATAAGAAATATCTATGAATAAGCCTTTGTGTGTGCTTGTGTGCGCATGTGTGTGTGTGTGATATAGAAGTGTATGCACGTGGGTATTTGTGTGCATATATATTTGATCGTTGCTGAATTGGAATAAAATTTGATAGATGAAGAATACTGGGGACCCTTGCTTTGAAGCCCTCAAGCATCAATTCATTCAGAATCTTCTAATGGTGAGTAGTACCATTTTAAAAGTATTCCCCTTGAATTGTTAATCCTCTTATTTGTGAATTAACTTTGTAATATGTTTGAATACTTACTTATATCTGTCTTCGATATTTTATTCTCATCGTACACTAAGAATGATATAGTCTTTAATTTCTCTCTATCACTTTAATTTAATTGGTCTGAATATGTTCCTATGTGAAATACTGTAAATTATAAGGCAATGTCTTTGCTCACTTGTTTTCCATTTACAGTCCAAATTACTGTAACCTTGTCCAATTCTGCTCCCATATATTGTAAATATATAGAGTGAGTTTGAACACATATTTAGACTTGAAAAATTGAAGCAACCGTCATATTCCAGTGGAACCATAAGTGAGCTTTCTTTCTTTTTTATTCCTTATTGAATACGAAATTTTTTATTATAAAGCTGAGCATTTAAATTCATGCAAGTATGTACGTATAATTCTTTAAACTGAAATTTATGATACAATATGAAAAAGGTTACGAAACGGCTGTAATCTTATGCAAGTCAGATGTAAAGATCTGTTTTTACGTCCCACACCTCATGAACTTTGTTTAATCTTCTCGGAAAAGTTTATTATCAGATTTCATATATTTGCAGTCACACGGACATATAACATTACACTACCATGTAATTGATTTCTACGTAGATTGAAATTGATTTCTACAAAGATTGAAACTGAGGTGTTTACTGTGAGAGCCAAATGATTATCTGACTCAATATATATGAGTATACTTGTATATATACATATGTGTGTGTGAATTGTTTGTGTATGTGTGCGTATATATGTATATATATATATATATATATATATATATTATATATATATATATATATATATATATATATATATATATATATATATATATATATATATATATATATATGTTCACGAACCGATAAACGCACGTATTTTCTTTGAAACACTTTTCATCCTAACTAGAAATTCATTTATTCATAGTATGTTCTCTTTCTCGTATGTTCTTTTCTTATAAACTACATTGATACTAAAACATCAAAACAACATAAAATATAGAGTAACGTACAAACAAAAGAAACACGCATGATTATAAAGAAAAATGGACAGCCTGGCTGTCAACATAATACTCATTCTACATATAGTAATGTTTCAACTGGCTAGACAGTATAATTATTAGTATTTGGAATTTTACCTTGGAAAATGTCAAAATACAAAGAAAATGAGACGAAATGGAGAAAATATACATAACATTACATTTACATGATATTGTATGAAATATAATGGACATGTGAGTTTGTTTGCACTAATGACTAATATTTAGAGTTCGGACAATGTTTTCCGTCGTAGAAAGGGTGGTTTATGTTACTTCCCTCTTTACGATAAGAAAAGAGCAACAAAACAACCAATAACCAAGCCATGGATACGGATAGCCCGACACGTTAGTACGATACATTCACAGAAGCACAAATACCAACCTATATGTGTATGTCTATGTGTGTGTATGTGCGTGTGTATGTGTGTACGTGCATGTGTGTATTTATGTGCATCCATTCATATATTAATTCATGCATACATAAATACATAACATATATACGTAGGTAGTTATGCAAACTTATCTTTCTATTTATACACACACACATGTATATATAATAAAATATATACGCCGGGTGCTGAAATGCTCTCAGCTTTAAGGGTGTCATGTAGGGTCTGGCTGGAGACCCACCCTTCTGACCTTCTAACAGGGCTTAGACAAACTGAAGAACCGCTGCGATAAGATTGTGACTCTGAGTGTGGAATATCTTGAATACAAACGTAACTAACTGATCCTTCGTTATTTTCCTTTATCCAATGTCAGGAACGTTCCATCTCACACTAGTATGGACGTATATATTTGTACGTAAATATATATATATAGATATTTGCAAATATGCATGTCTATATATCTAAATATATTTCCGTGAGAGTTAGAGGTCGGGAAGCCAACAAAATAAGGGATAGTTCCTATCCAATATACTGCTGATAGTGTACCCAATTATTAATATCCAAGTGCTGGTTATTGCGTGGCAATTTCGCAATCGCGTGCCATATATGGGCGGGGGTAAAATGTGGTTTGCCCATAATATGGCAAAAAAGAAAGTGGAGGGAATACAAAAATGACATACATTACCCGGTAGACATTCTATTATGTCTGTTTATTCTAAAACATAAGGAAGTATCGTAAGAATACATACACATGCAAAGAATGTGTGTTACACACATATGTACTAGTAATACATAAACGAGTAAAAGATCAGTTTCATACTGCTGTTTCTGCCAAGAGGCCACGATATCCTCCATGCTGTCTCCACATTTTTACTGTTCTGTAGGGATGGGTAAAATTTGGATATTGAGCGTGCCTCTATTCTTCTTCAGAGGATCTAAATGGTCAGGAATGCCGTTACATACAAGAGTCAGTAACTAATAAGTACAGTATATTTTTCTTATTGAAGAGGGCATAAGAAGAATAGGATCAAAACTTAGAGTGTGAGACGAGTACAACTTATTAAAATAGATTAGGTATAGGAAAGGGAAATACGTCATAGACTTCCAGTGTTGTCTTCCAAGATTCATGTTTTTTCGTCCAGTGGTGGATAAGAGGATATAGTCGTTCTTAGGAGGAATGTTTTAGGAAGGCTGAATATAGGCAGTAGTTCTTATTTTGCTTACATATAAACACACGTTATGTTTACAGTAGTGTGTTTGAAAGTATGGTCCGTGTTTCGGAGGTGGAAGCTTATATGTAGGATGCCAGCTGGTACTAAAGAGAGTATGGCACCAAGTGGTGATCAATGTACGGTGTTCGTGTTCATTACTGTTTCCATCAACACGTCCCTGAATCCTTGTGTGCAGCGGGGTAAGGGTCATGGCTAGTCCTGCAACCTAATTGGTCAGCTATTTTGTAAAACCATGACGCGTTTCCGGTTGGTTGATGGTTAACAGATAACAGAAAAACAAATCAGATAAATAGATAAGTAAATAAGTGAGTACAAAATACAATGGCCACTATGGGCAAGTAGAAGAGCAAAATAAAATTAAACGAGATTACGTTAAATTAAGACAAGTAAATAAATAAATACGTGAGTGTGATAACTAAAGCAATATGAATAAAGGGATATGATTTAAGGAACAGCAGACGAAAATAAATTATTGCAATCGTATAAAAATAAAAATCTAAAACATATATCTATCTATCAGGGGAATCAGCTTTATTGTTAAACGTAATATAGGAGCTAAATCCTATACTACTAAATTAAAGAATAATGCGTAGTATTAAATTATTGAATTAAGTGTTTAATTTAAGGTGGGTAGTAGTCTGAAGAAAAATGTTAACATGGATATGTATATATACATACAGCTAACAATAAATCTGTGTATGTCTACAGGCGTGGGTGTAACCCGAGCATTTCCAGCTAATAAATTATATAATTAATTAATTCCGTATTGGGAAAATGTTTAATATAGGTCCGAGGGAAGAGGCAATATCAGATGTAGATGGAAATAGGTTTTTTTTGTTCGGGTAAATATGGCAGCTATGGGGTGTTGACATCTATTGATTCTGATGTATCAGGCAGTTTGGCTTTAGTATATTAACTATATTATACTCAATTATCCGATGGTATATATGGTATATATGCTGGTATATATGATGAGCTAGTCATGCATGTATTTTCTAAAGATTTATTAAGGGAGCGTATAAGTGTATAATCTAGTGTATAAGCTAGATTTATGTATAGTATTCCTAGTATGAGTATGGTGTAACATACCGTTAGTAGACCAGGACGATGGGGTGTTTTATCTGCTTCTGTCTATACACATGCTCCAGCAATTATACATATAAATATATGTACTGATCCCATATGGTCCAATACTAATACTAAACAGGTATACATTCACACACTTATCCATATTGTACACCATTATATCTATGCAAAACCATACTGGCCTCTACCCACACCCTTATCTCCCCACATGTGCATACATGTATGTATCCATTTCCACAACTATAGATACATATGTGTGTAAACATCCAAAATCTATGGCTTCTTACATAGTCTATCATATATACCTATATAAGTATGTGCACATATGCATACATACATATGTCCGAACCTACATCTATATGTACATGCTCACACACCCACAAAAACTGTTTATATATATATATACATCAACACATGTACATCCATGAATATATATGTATATACACACATATACATGTACACAGAAACATATTCACACCTACATGAATATATATATATATGCATATGCATACCTACAACCATACATACATAGATACACATACGTATACATGTAAATATAATATAGTAATAATAAGAATATTGCTATTATGATACGAATAAGCAGGGGCGTTAATTCCAGTGGGGGCTAAATAACAAGTGCTACAATTTAGAAAAAGTATGCTTAGTTTTATGAAAACAGAAATGGCTTCGCTCCTTAAGTGAATTTAAAAGCGGAAGGCTAGCTTTAATCATGAAGAAAATTTCATTTACACATAGCATACATTTTCTATTTTTTGTACTATACACTGGAGCTGCGGTTAAAATCTTCCAATGTAGGTTATAATCAATTTCTTTATCCTTAAGTTCCCATATGAAGTTGCTCAATCCCGTTGAATTTCTCCTATTTCTGTTTCTAAAGGGGTACCTATAATGATTAAGCCTTTGTTTCGTATTACTCTGTGTTGATTCTACCTTATCTTATTACCAGATTTTGTAATTACTACACATTAATACGCTACTTCCTTTGTGATGCAATTATTGTTGAATACAGCAATTGCTGCTAATTCTACAATCACAGGTTCTATATAGATGTGTGGTGTTTACATTATGGGTATTGTCATGTATTACATTATTAGTCCTGAGGCCATTGTTGATATTAATAATGATATTGTTGTGGTTACTATTGCAATTAATCGTATCATTATTATTAGCATTGCTATTATTATTGCTGTTATTGTATTTATTATCATTATTATTCATTTGAAAATTGTTATTATGTTTCTGTTATTATTATTATCATTATTCAGTAGTTTTATTTTTATAGCGTGCTTTCACTTCACTGCCGAGCGCAGCTCTGTGTGCCTTGGGTATGTGCTGTGATTTGTTGTGATGCTCTGATGGTTATTGTATGGAAAGTGTTCTGCGTAGGATGTGTGCAGTGCCTAGTAGTGCAATTTTCTGTATGTTATATGTGTTTGTAAGTCCTGGTGTTTTTGTTATGTATTCGTCTGAATATTTTTTATATATTTTATATATTTTATGTATTTTTTATCATGCCTAATGCACCTACTATGATAGGAATTGTTTCTGTTTTCAGATTCCACATTCTAGTTACCTCTATTTCCAGGTATTTGTATTTTGAGAGTTTCTCCATTTCTTTTAGAGACACGTTGTCATCTGCCGGTATTGATGCATCAATTAGAAAGCATTTTTTTCTTCATGATCTCTGACAACTATATCTGGTCTGTTGGCCTTAATTTCTCTATCTGTGTGTATCGGCATATCCCAGAGTATGGTTGCTTTCTCGTTTTCTGTGACCTTTTCTGGTGTGTGCCTATACCATCTTTTTTCTGTTGTTATTCCATAATGTTGGCATAGCTTCCAATGTATGTAGGTTCCAACTCTGTCATGTCTGTGAATATATTCCTTCTTAGCCAGGACTGGGCAGCTAGAGATAATATGATTTATTGTTTCTTGTCCATCCCCACATATTCTGCAGTTACTTGTAATATTTCTTTACATTACATGTTTTTGGTAATTTCTGGTGGGGAGGCTTTGGTCTTGTGCTGCAATTAAAAATCCCTCTGTTTCTGCTTTGAGTCCTGAGCTTCTCAACCATTGCTGGGATTTTTCTTTGTCTATTTCTTTTGCGTTTAGTTTAGTGCAGTATTTACCATGAAGGGGTTTTTCTTGCCATCGTTTTATCATGGTTCGTTGCTGTTCTATTTTTAGCTTGGATTTCATTTGTTTTATAGCTTTTGTTGTTTCTTCATCATCTTCTTATTCTTCTTCGTGTTTATTAGGTGGTATGATTTCTTGTTTGTATTTGTCAGCTTCCTTAAATACTGAGAACAATTTTTTGTTTTGCTCGTGTTTTGCTGCCATCTGGATCAGTTTTCCTTCTTTCTGAAGTAGGTATATTTGTAGTCCTATGGTGGTTATTTTATAGTAGTTTTCCAGCAGTGTAAGGCCTCTACCACCTTCTATACGTTGTATATATAGTCTTTCTATGTCAGATTTTGGGTGATGCATCCTAGATCCTATCAGTATTTTTCTTGTTTTCCTATCTATTTTGGACAGTTCATTTCGTGTCCAGTTAAGGATATTGTAGCTGTAACTTATAACTGGGACAGCTAAAGTGTTGATACCTATTATTATTATTATTATTGAGTGAGAGAGCAGTTCATGCCATCAAAGTGACACTGGGGTAAAATATACGAAGCCCAGTATACCCATCATGACTACCCGTCTGATAAAGGTACACCAGGCACATGCATCACAACCATATGTGCGCGACATGGTGATCTCATATCAAGATAAACAGCACATGACCTTGCAGGTGGAGCCCAGTTATAATTTTATTCAGATCGAGTAACCCATCCTGCTCAAAAGGTCCCTGAATAAGGGTTGTTTAAGGACGTTGAACGAAACACCCATGTTTCCAGAGGTGAATTATTCAAACCCCAAAGAATCCTTCTCAACACATGGCTATGATGCTCCCCCACTACTTCTGCTCGTGATCAGAGATGCACATATCGTCAGCCACTAAGGGACATGCTCAACTGGTTAAGGTCAAACAACTGACAAGCAAATCTGTGGCATTGAGCAGAATATTTGATGTAGCCCATCTTTTATACCAAGACAAAACAATGTACATGATAACACTTCCAATCAGTTAAGATCAGAAGCCATGAGAGCCACTGCCTGGTACTGCATCAGGGCATTTATTATTATTATTATTATTATTATTATTATTATTATTATTATTATTATTATTATTATTACTATTATTATTATTGTTGTTGTTGTTGTTGTCGTTGTTATTGTGGTTATTGTTATTACTAGTGTGCATATTATTGCTGTTATTTTCCTACTAGATAGAAATTGTCCATCTTTTTATTGTTTATTGAGGAAATGATGGTAGCCAGGTTATGCGTTAAACTGTATCGTATTCTTATTGTTTTGTTATTAATTATCTTCCAGTATTAGTTTTTCCCGTTTATAAAATGCTTATTAAGTAATCTAAATATTGGTTTGACTATGTTATTCTTCATTTTGCATATAGAAAGGGATGATTAACCAGATAGTAACATTTTCATTATTTCCGTTGTTGAGTTTATGTGTTATGTGTATTGTTTCTGGTTTTATTTTTATTTCTATAATAATAATAATAAATAATAATAATAATAATAATAATAATAATATATAATAATAATAATAATAATAATAATAATTATTATTATTATTATTATTATTATTATTATATTATTATTATTATATTATTATTATTATTGTTATTATTATTATTATTATTATTATTATCATTATTATTATTATTATTATTATTATTATTATTATTATTATTATTATTATTATTATTTGCTTTAAATGCATTATTATAGTTCACAGTTTTAGTCCTAGCCCAACTACCGTCTATAGTATTATTATTATTACCATTAATGTTTCTCGGGAAAAATTCACTTTTTTTTCTTTATAGCCTGCATTTTATAGTGATATGTTATACCTATCCTTGCTTTTATCAAAGATCTCTTCATTAGAGGTTTGAAATCAGTTTACTTATATTACTTAGTAAGGCACTTTTTATTTGCTGGGGATGGTTACTAGAATTATTTATATATCTCAAGGTAGAGTTTTCTTTCATATAAGGCTCATGGAGTCCGGTATTTAAGTTGTAATTTACCTCTAAATAGTTCATAGAGTAGTTTTCATTTTCTGTAGTAATGGATAGGCCAAACTTATTAAAGAATTTATGTAATCATTTCTTAATTAGTTCAAGGTATTCTATTTGAAAAGATCCTGACAAAAATAGTGTGTCATCTCTACATAGACCTCCAGTAAATTCTGGGAATTCTCTACTTATATCATCCAAGATATATAATCTATGAGGTCTGTCGCTTCCGCTGAGTCTGGCGAGTCCGTTGTGATATTAAAGAGGTCAGGTGTATCTTTCCTCGCCCATACTTTGATATCAAATTCGATAAGTCTTTCGAGCAGTATCACGTTTATCTCCCTCATATGTAGGTTAGTGTATCTCCTGGAGAGATTGAGAGCACTGTTAGGAACAATAGTGTTTATAGAGGAGTAGTAGTTCTGTATATCGATTTGTATGAAGTTTTGGTTACATCTATTTCCTATCTGAATATTGGAGAACCAGTCTAGTGCACTTTGGGTATTACTCATAGTAATTTAACCTGCATTTTATTTAGGGAGTTTTCCTTGTGGTACTTAATTGTTATGCGGGGTCTAATTTGAGTAAATGGTTCTGTCTTATCTCCTAAATTAAAATCCAGCATTATATTTCTGGTTTCTAGGTTTATTTTCTTTAGTGTGCTAATAGGCACTACCTTATACTGTTCGTGGTATATGTTGGGGTCGATATTGTAGATAACTCTAGTTTTGTCCGAATGCGTTAAAATTCTATTTTTGGTGTCTAAAATTCATATCAGGTCTTTCAACTTTCTCTGGTACGAGTTCTGTCTGCGAGGGTGGTTCTTGAACTTGATGTTTTTAATGGTACTCCATAGTTCTTGTTCAATGTTATCTAGATGCTTGTTAGTGGATGGTGCTTTTCTGGATTGTAGTCGTCTCACATTTTACTCCTATTCTTATGCCCTCTTCAATAAGAAAAATATATTGTACCTATTGGTAACTGATTCTTGTATGCATTAGATCTCCTCATCATTAAGACCTTCTGAAGAAGCCTAGAGCTAAACTCAACATCCAAACTTTGTCTACCCATCCCTACAGAAAACTGAAAAGATGGAGATAGCATGGAGAACATCGTGGCCTCTTGGCAGAAACGGCCGTAAGGAACTGGTCTCTTTTATATATATTACTTTTATGTATTAAGGAAATCTTTTATGTATTACTAGTACATATGCGTGTAACACACAGTCTTTGCATGTGTATGTATTCTAATAATACTTCCCTATGTTTTAGAATAAATAGACATAATACAATGTTTACAGTCTGATGTATGTCATTTTTGTATCCCCTCCATTTTCTTTTTTGCTATATATATAAACAAATATATATACATATATATATATATATATACACACACATACGTGTGTTTGCGTGTGTGTGCGAGCGCGTGTGTGCGAGCGCGTGTGTGCGAGCGCGTGTGTTTAACGATGCAATGTATATCTATTCTTAATGCTTTCCCGGCCGACTTGAACGGAAATATACTACTCATATTTGCGTACATTGCAAGAAACAGCTTCCCAATTTTTACAGCAACAATTTATTCACAATGCCGTCAGTGTTTATCTCGTTACATATCCCGCCAGAATCTAATTTGTCTTTTATCTTTTCAGGGTCGATAAAATGCGATACTAGCCAAGTAGTCACATTGACTATTTCCAAAACCACTCCATAAAACTGCGTCTTATAGCTCTTATATTTGTATTTTTCAGTATTTTACAATATTTGGCAGACCTTTGTTTGATGTCATTAGACATCATTGAGAATGATGAGGAAAGCCTAGAAACCATTTAATCCCAACTAGAATGCACAATGTCTCGTGTTCCGACTTTGACAAGAAAAGCCTTTTGATGAGCTCTATTTATACACTACATTTCCTGCCAAGTGCAAGTTCGAGTGTGTGTGTGTGTGTGTGTGTGTGTGTGTGTGTGTGTGTGTGTGTGTGTGTGTGTGTGTGTGGTGTGTGTGTGTGTGTGTGTGTGTGTGTGTTTGTGTTACTGAGAGGCAAGCAATACATAAAACCATGACAAAAGCCTTCATTGCATAACTCCGAAATTATACAATAAGGAATAAACATGTAACTGAAGATGAGGAAGTTCTGAAGACCATATCAATCACAGTTTTCTCTTCTTCAATCTTATCTAAAATGGGGGATATAAGAATGCATAACAGAGTTACAAGATTTAGTCACTAAAAATATAAAAGATCTATGGAATGTGCATATAAATAATAGAAGTAACGCTACAAACAGATAATGAGATATTTATAGGCGTTTAACAAACTGATATTATTCTGGGAGGTTATGGTTCAAATTGGATTAATGTTGCAATGACAATAAAAAAACTAAATATTTCATGAGTGATTTGTCACTTTTAACTGATGATAACACGTTCAAAACAACTGAAAAATTATCCAATAAGGCTATATAGCTAAAATATTGAAACTAAATATAATCATTGATTCCCATAATCAGCCGTGATTTGGAATGATGAAAAACCATGCAAAAGCGGAGAGAAAGCCCGACTCTATACACATACAAACAACCCGAATAAAGTACCATGGCTAGGCACTTACTTAAGGATATAGGAATACATAGCACAATGCAGCATGAATTAAATTACCTGATATATGGCAGTGCATTGACTTCAGCCTAATTTTAGGATAAAATACAGCTATGAAAATTCTAAGAATAAAGTTCACTAAAACTAAATATATGAATTTCCATGTAGGAATGATTGTAAGAAATGCACCTCACTTTCTCTTTCTTAGATCCTCTACTGCTATCAGCACAACTGTCAATGAGCCATTTCCAAACAACTCCTTACCTCCACTCATGTCGTTGGAATACTTAACAATTCTGCACCTGCCCTGGTTTTACTTCAATCTCTGCATCAACTTCGTAGAAAATTGCTTTTCCGTGGTGACCGAGTTTGATAGGTTTTTGTTTGAACTCCAACAAATGATATAGCGTTCATGTTCCAGCACTAATCCGCAGAGATGCTTTCGTCTCTAAACTGTATAGGCTATCTATCCTCATCTACTGCATATGTCTTTGTGAGCTTAGTAACGCAAATTCGTCTGAGAAATCCAAATCATTCAGTTTTCTCGGTCTTTGTGCAATTCCATATATAGTGTATTCAATCACTTTGCACAGGATGAAATTGATCGTTATCAGAAGCAGAAAACGGGACAAAATACAACCCCGCTTCACTAGTAGCAATTTCGACCAAGTCTTTAGTTCTACTTTTGTTTTCAATATAAATTGACTTGGGGAATTCGCAATGTGTTTGAGTAACAGATATCTAAGCGTTATAAGAGAAGGATTTCTCTTTTAGGCATCAAATTTATTACACCAGAAACCTTAGAAAACATCGCATGGATGAAACGAGTGAAAGAGTATATGCTGAAGCAGAATACAGTAACTGCTGAACATATGAAAGTGTGGATGAAACACCTAAGTACATTGTCTACGTCTTCTTTGTCTATTACAGAATACAGTCATACTTTGGGCATTTATATTCAGTTATGAAATATCTACAGGATAATTCCAGGTAATAAACCAGAAAAAGATTATTTTCAGATTTGCAGTGATAAAATAACTCCACTGACCACAGACAGAAAGGTTAATTGTAATCGACTAGATATTTAGTAATAATTACCGAGCCGCAGTGACCCCTACTTTCACAAAAAGAAAACAAGAAAATTTCGATGTGGGTTTCGTCAAAGTGGCAGGTGGTGGTTGTAGTGTTGATGATGATAGATATGTCAGTCGTACTTATGCAGCTGCTGTTAGAGTTGGTGTTGGTTCATAGTAGCTCAAAAGCAAAACACCATTTCGATAGTAACCCCCAGCATTTTTGTTGGCATGATATTGCTTTTTTTTATATTTTATTTGGGCAATATTTGCCATTTAGTGTATATCTCATCATCTTCGGCAGATGATATATCTGCACGGATAACATTAAATCACGTCTCGTGAAAGCTCGTATTTTGTTTCATAATTGAGCTCTGTCTTAAGTCTTGATGTTATTGTTGTTGTCGGTGTATTGGTACCCAATAACGGCAGTTCTTCTTCTGAGAAATTTGTTACTATCGTTATTGCAAACGCTGCTTTTATTATTACAGCATACACCCAAGGCGTCGATCTGGCAGAATCGTTAGCACGCTTAGCGGTGTCTCGCCCGTCGCTACGTTCTGAGTTCAAATTCCGCCCTTTCGGGAGTCGATAAAGTAAGAGAATGTAATCGATTCATTCCCTCCCTCAAATTGCCGCCTTTGTGGAAAAATTTGAAACATTTATTACAGCAAGCTTTTAAAAATTATTGTTGTGGTTAAGCAGATTTCTGCTGTTACTGCTGTTCGTATTTGGTGTTGTGATTGTTACTATTACTATAGATCTTTGTATCGGTGGGTATATTGTCATGAATGTCTACATTCAGGCCTTCATTCAACTGTTGCTTTATGTTAATTTCCTGAGAAGCCCCTGAAATGATCTGTTTCTACAATTTTGCCATTTCGGCCATTTACTCTCACCAGCTACCTGAAGTTGATGCTGTCCACTGTCAGTAATAGGTTGGAGATCTTACATAATGTCTATTTAAATCAGGATTTCCAGCTGCATCTCAACCCAACTTTCATTTCAAAATCTTCGATTCTTGGCAACATGCTAAGGTGCAATACCTCACAATTTATCATAAAAATCCACAAGCATGTCACCAAAACTATCATTCTACAAAGACTCTAGTTCAGGCGGTACATTTACAATTTTTACCTTGATTAGGTTCTCCTAGAAAAAGAAATACCAGTGTAAGTTTCTCAACTCTACGTGAGATGGGAATGTACTTCTCGGCTAGGGTTTTCCAGTACAAAAATCATTTGTAACAATCTTGGTCCATGCTTGTGACACTTTCTGTGTCTCTCGAGATGCTCTTCAAGCAGAGTGCAGCTTACTCTACAAATATTCGTACTAGATTATGTCTCTTCAATTATTTGAAACCAAGACTTGTTATTGATTCGTTTTCACACAATTACTATATGAAAGTATCGTAGTATTTGGGAACTTAAAATGTCTCTAGTGTTGTGGTTGAGGTTATATTTACTGTCATTCTCTTCCGAATTAAATATATGTGTATTTTCTTTTCTTAATTATTCTCCGCATTGTTCAATTTTTTTGCCTCTTGTACAACTACTTATGTGTTTAGACATTGATTTATTTTTTAGAGATTTTAGCGTTTTGCCGTCTAACATAATTTAGAAATTAAAATTTGGTAAAACAAACGATATTTGAAGTGCCTGCCTCCGAGCAGAAGCTATTTACGCAATTACAGTTCTTTTTAACAAATAAACCAAAGAAACTTTACTTGGTAATGCTTCAAGAGGAGTCAAACTGCGTATTTGAAGAGTGCCGTTTTGTTTATTTTTGTATTTATTTTGCTGTCTTATTTTTCTCATAATATTCATCTAAAGCATTTATGTTCCTAAATTCTGATAATCAAATTAATTTTCTACTTTATCTCAACATATATGATATGCAGGTCAAAATAATTAGCGGCACCGCATCTGTCCTCGTGTTTTGAGTCCAAATTTCATCAATGTCACCTTTACCTTTCATCCTCTGAACGTCGATGAAATAAGTACTAGTTGAACAGTGGATGAATTACATAGACCACCTTCCCCCGAAATTGTTGGCCTTGTGTCAAAATTTAAACTACTATATGCAATATGCTATGTGCCGTAAATAGACATCTAATACAAAGTATGCACTTGTATTTACACTGATTATAATATTAATTATTTTACTCCATATAATCCGATATTTATTGCCTTTTATATTCATGTCACCAAGAAGTATCATGTATTCAATTTGTAGCCTAATTACTTATTATATTACATGAATATATTTCTATGCATAAATGCAATACGCTCTCTGTAGTCATAAATTGCACTTTTGTATTGAAACGTATATATTTCATTGATATCAAAAATTATAGAGTTGTAGTGTGTACTAGCAGTATCGCCCGGCGTTGCTCAGGTTTGTAAGGGAAATAACTATAAAGCATTTTTAGAGAGTTATAGCCAAAAAATAGCAAAAAAATGGAAACAAAATGATGGTAAATTTTTTTTTAGAGTAAAAATAGGTTGAGTTGCGTCCCCTAGACAGTCTGTGGTTTGTTTTTTTTTATTCTCGACCCCATGTCGAATTTATCGAATTTTTTCAGAACTGGGGGAACTTTTCAAAATTTTCACTG
>NC_042999.1:81818746-81848746 GCF_006345805.1 Octopus sinensis
ATATATTGGCCTGCTCGCTTAACCAGCGGGTGGCGTCATTCGAAGGCTAAAACAATGCGAACGCATTGTGACCAGCGATGTGCAACTACATCTGATGGACTGGTCGCTCACGTGATCACGTGATATATATATATATATATAAATACACACACACATATATATATATATATGCACGAGTGTATGTGTGTACGCGTGTGTGGATGTAGTTATGTGAGTGTGTATGTACATGTGTAGACCTGTTATGTAGTATATTTGAGTGTAAAGAATTACTTGAAGCACACAACATGCTACACAACGTTGCTACAGCACGAAACGAACAGTAGATCATTTTATATCCTGTGTATATTATGTGATATTTATCTCTCACTGTGTGGCTTGAAAGAGTACATTTTTGTTTGTTGATCCCAACAGCAACAGCAAAATATATGAATACATATGCCTATCTATCTATCTATCTATCTATCTATCTATCTATCTATCTATCTATCTATCTATCTATCTATCTATATATATATATATATATATATGTATGTGTGTATGTATACGTATATATATATATATAGATAGATATAGATATATATAGATATATATATATATGCATGTATGTATGTATGTATGTATGTAGGTAGGTTGGTAGGTAGGTAGGTAGGTAGGTAGGTAGGTAGGTAGGTAGGTAGGTAGGTAGGTGGGTAGGTAGGTAGGAAGGTTGACAGATAGAGAGACAGAGAGATAGGCAGGCAGGACAAACCAGCAGATAGACAGATAGAGATAGAGATAGCGAGAGATACAGATAGCGAGAGATAGAGATAGCGAGAGATAGAGACAGAGACAGAGAGAGGCAGAGACAAATAGAAAGATTTATTGTAGATTAATTACCGTTATTAAGATGACATATCTTTAAACACCTTTCCTAATGAAGGTACTGTTTCTCTATTGCTATGGCTGAATAGTGCAAAACTTGCTTTTTCTAGCTTTTTAACCTACTTGAATAAAAGTGTGTATGTGAACAATATTTGTGAAGGCTAATGGATGTAAAACTGATTGTTTCCATGATATTGTCAATAACATTTGGGATGCATTTAAGCCAAAATCCTCCTAATTAAACAAAACGATTAGGAATAAATGTCAATTTGTTATTTTTGATGAGAATAATAAAGTCTTCATGGCGTTATTTCACTTCATAATTTTGCATTTGATTGGAATATTTTTAAAATAGAAGCCAACGCAATTGGTACTTTACGAACTGAAACTTTTAGCAACTGTTTCACTAAATGTATTAACATTGTCCTTCCTAACTTCCACACATTATCTTCTGTTCTTTATTATACACAGCTATTATTATACTTATGGGGTGGTGAAACATCCTAAACCAATATATCTCGGTGAGTTCCAACGAAATATTTAACTTGATCATAAAATAACAGCAGCACTAAATTTTCCTCGTGTTCATATAAGAATTTGTGACAAACTAATGTATAAGCTGAATAAATTCTCTGGTTTCTATCTCTTTCCTTCAAATAAATAACTACAAAATCATATCAAAGATTAGCGTGCAACGAATTGACATAAGGTCGGACAGCCAAAGGAACACGGCTGCTGTGATAATTGGGATTTCTCTACGTTTCCTTGTTTTCGCTTCCATTTTTCTTCTTTTATGTCTACCTCATTTTTGTATGATCTTTTGCGTGATATACATACATATACACACACCATAAACATATATACATACATATATATGTGTGTACATTTATACAGACAGACACACACATATGTATACATGTAGAAAATGTATATACTGTAACAATTATAGACACTCAGACATACACACACGATATACATACTTGCATATATGTATATGTGTGCATGTGTGTGTGTGGGTGTGTATGTATATTTGTTTTGAATAAGACTTGAAGATCCGTATTTAGAGGCAAGTTGAAGCAATATATGTTTAAATAACTTTTGAACACTAAAACCACTGCACTTTGTTGTTAACATCTATGCTTACATATAAATTGCCTATATCAAAATTCATTTGCAGTCAGACTCTGTGCTTTCATCTGTAAACCTTTGTTGTTATATATAATTTAATATGTCTATCATTAATATATATATACGTATGAACATATGTCTACTTATGTACACATCGTTCGATTTAGATATAGATATACATCTATCGCTCCGTCTCTCTCTTTCACTGTCTCTGCCTCGCTCTCTCTCTCTGTCTCTCGCTCTATATGCACATATATATATATATATATATATATATATATATATATATGATTGACTCTTCAACGTGTTAACATGTACGTCGCGACAATCTAAACTTTCATTAAATAAAGAGTAGCCTGCAGTATGCAACTGACTTGGATATTTATCACTTCCGAGTTTCCGCTCACTATGAAACATACGTATCCTGGATCTTATCTACTGCACTCCTTAACACTAGTGTGTGTGTATACACACACACACACACACACACACATATATATATATATATATGTGCATGTATATATATATATATATATATATATATATATAATGTCAGTCGCCACATCAAATTTGTTGTTTCGTGCTACTAGTCGTTTAACCTCAGGCAGATTCTCCACTAGCTATTTATCTCTGCAGCTATGCGTCCCTTACACGCAATATCACTATAATCCTCTAGCAGGTAACATGATCGTGAGACTGACTCAGTTTTATGGCAGAGCGATAGAGTCCGCTAACGCTAAGAATATATTGTAAACAAAGTAACCATCGGTCACTGATTTGCAACATTATATTGCATATAAAAGGCGCAGCGTCAGACCAGGTGGCGGAGAATCTGCTAGAACAGCCATTTTCATGTGTCGACTGACTTTACTTTTCAGTGTAGTCACTACAATATCTCGAGATTTAACAACCAACTATATTGCAAACACACACACACACACACACACACATATATATATATATGTTTGTATTCCATCGTAAATTGAATGTTTGTATCAAGTCCATTCAGAAGTGCTTGAAATTATTTAAGTCTCTCAATACCTTCGTACCAGAGCATGAAACAGTCATCTAGATATCTTTCCCAGTTATTTTCTATGTACAAGGAAAATGGCTTTCCGTATTTTCCAGTACCGTACGATAAAGATTGATATCTAGGCACCCCATGGCTATATAAGCAAAGGAAGGGGCCATTCTCTTGCCCATTACAGTCCCCGATTATTTGTCTATAGAAGGTGCCATTAAATACTGGGGCGGTGAGTTTCGCATAGGAGTCCTGCTATTATGGGTCTAGGTCATTAGGAGTAGGTACCTTGCCTATCAGGCAACTTGACCATTAAATATGATTCCGCGAACAATTTACTGTATCACACCACTGACGTCTTTCTCTTATATTTCTCCATCCGCGTCTTTTCCTACTCTTACTTCTCCTCCTTCTTCATCATCTCCTTCTTCTCTTACGTTTACTTCTGGTTTCTCTTCTTCTTCTTCTCTTTCTTATTCTTCTCCCCCAGCTGCTCCGGCTTAAACATGAATTCTCTGTACACATAGAATTATTTCTTCAGATTTGCTACTTCCTACATACCAAGAATTCATAAAGAAAGAGAGAGGGAGTGAGGCTATGTGAAGACTACGGATATATTTACAAACCAGTTAACTTAATTTTTTTTTACTCCAATTTGATTCTATTTGTTATTTTAATCTTAGTTGGAGAAGTCTAGATGCCAGAAACCGGTACTAAAATGTACTTTATTATCCTTGCATTCTGCACTTGTGTTTTTTTTTGTTATACATATCAACTCGTGTGTTACATTTCTACCTTATAAACACACACACATATATATATATATATATACACAATATATACATATATATACTTATATATATATATATATATATATATATATATATATATATATATATATATATATATATATTGGTAAAAACGGTAAGATAACAAAAGAAAGTGAATTTCCACTTCGGCATCTGAAACTCAGAGTTTTATCTTGACTATTGAGTAATGTAACATATTATTTTATATATATATATATATTTATAAATATATACATATATAAACATATATACATATACATGCATATATATGCGTGTGTGTGCATGTGCGAGCATAGTATTTTATACATCCTTTTATATTGTAACTTTTTTTCACTATTCCAACAACGATTAAATTAACATATAGTCGCTGCTTCTATACTACGTAATGAAATTTGATATCTCCTGATACGCATATTCGCCAATGACTTGGAAATTGGGTCTAGGTATTTTAGTTATTATCTTTCCCAAAGAGAATCCCCAAATATATATAATTTAAATGAAGGCAGACAGGTCGCAACATTTAATCGTTTATGACATTTCAAAATAGGAAACTGATATACTCACTTTGTTTATACCATATACAAACATAGTTGATTGAGTCACCAGAAGAATATTTAACTGTCTCATAATACATTTTCCAAATATTGTAAAATTAATTGTGAAATACAGTTATTTCGCATATTTAGTGATAGAAGCGTATTCACATTCATTATAACACGTGTTTATGCATTTTCCATAACGTTAATAAAGCATTCGTTTTTGTTTAGCAATTGAACTTCACTGAACATGAATTTTTCTGGGTAGTGAATTGTTGCGACGGATTTCATATATTGGTTTAATTAATTTATTTACAAAATGCACAAAAGCACTATGAATGTGAAAGATTGAAGTAAATTTAGTCCGGAGGAAGTGCAATACTTTTCTAAGGGCAGAATAACGGAAACTAGTAAATGTATTTTCTTAAATAATATTATTTATTCAGTGGTCGAAATTGAATCTCAGTAGTTCATGTAAGTTTCAAAAACATGATTGTTGAAATATTTAATACTCGTTCATATAATGTCACTATGTTTGAAGATGGCTCTTCATAACGTGATTTCGCAACTGTATTCCCGTTAAGTACTCCTAAGATATTACTTCGAAATATATTTTAAGATTTCCTTAAAACTAACGAAATGCAAAGAAATGACCTCGTTTTGGATATCATCTACACGTTTTACTATTTCATATATTTACATTTAATGTAAAATCAATAAATAACGTTTCAATAACTCCTATATGTAAAACAAATATTGCTGCCAAAACTAGAATAATTCCATATTGGTTGCACCCTTTATGTATGCATGTAAATATAAACATATATGTGTGTCTGCGTATGTGTGTACACACATATATACACACACACGCACAAGTATACATACATACACACACACATATATATATATATATAATATATATATATATATATTATATATATATATCACAATCAAGGAACGGCCATAATAGGCCATTCACCCACTAGAAATAACAGCCAAAAGCTTCAACCGCAAAATATCATCAATTCCGTAAACCAGGAGAAAATCGGCGGCTTATATTTATTTGCTGCCGATAAATTTGGCGCGAGTGCGATGATTTGAAAATTTTAGGTCAGATATTGCCGAGGCAGGGACGGAAATGCCTCGTGAAAATATCTGTTCCGACTTGGCTATTTCTTATTGATGATTCTAAAGGCCTATGGAAGATTGGCTTGATTTAATTTAATCAGGTTAGTTTACCATTAAACAGTAGATGAAACGGTGCATCGTATAAGAAATTACAGGGTAAATGTTTTTTAATTTTCTCCTGGTTTACGGAATTGATGTTATTTTGCGGTTGAAGCTTTTGGCTGTTATTTCTAGTGGGTGAATGGCCTATTATGGCCGTTCCTTGATTGTGATGTTGAACTTAAAAGTGGTCTATGACTATTTAATTTTTTCCCACTAGGCCGCTGGTGGCAAAAAAATTCTACAAAATTTTTTGCCACCCTATATTGATTAATTATGAATTTTCTGGTTAATTCCGTAATGGAATCGGCGGCTTATATTTATTTGCTGCCGATAAATTTGGCGCGAGTGCGATGATTTGAAAATTTTAGGTCAGATATTGCCGAGGCAGGGACGGAAATGCCTCGTGAAAATATCTGTTCCGACTTGGCTATTTCTTACTGATGATTCTAAGGCCTATGGAAGATTGGCTTGATTTAATTTAATCAGGTTAGTTTACCATTAAACAGTAGATGAAACGGTGCATCGTATAAGAAATTACAGGGTAAATGTTTTTTAATTTTCTCCTGGTTTACGGAATTGATGTTATTTTGCGGTTGAAGCTTTTGGCTGTTATTTCTAGTGGGTGAATGGCCTATTATGGCCGTTCCTTGATTGTGATGTTGAACTTAAAAGTGGTCTATGACTATTTAATTTTTTCCCACTAGGCCGCTGGTGGCAAAAAAATTCTACAAAATTTTTTGCCACCCTATATTGATTAATAATAAATATATATATATATATATATATATTTCAATATGCCACCGGGTATGTATCGCTGGCGATTTTCTTTCTCCGTCTCCCCTTCTTTGGACTTCTATATTTCTAATGAAGAGCTCCGCTAGAAACGTTAAATCCTCTTTCTTTCTTTTCCTAAGTGTCCAGTAACACAGTATTTGTATCACGTGCTCGCGTCGTTGTTTTCCCTCCCTTGTTCTTGTATATATATATATATGTGTGTGTGTGTGTGTGTGGGTGGGTGGGTGGGTGGGTGGGGGTGTGCGCGCGTGTGTGTGCGCGTGCGTGTGTGTATGTATGTATGTATATATATATATATATTTATGCATAGGTGTATATATATATATTTGTGTCTGGAGAAGGTCATATTGTCATCATGCCTTATCTAACACACTCACCGATTCGATTTCCACTCATTTACTATTTTTAACTTTTTTCAATATTTCCATTGCTTTTGCAAGCTTGTGAATGGATGTTGAATATCAACGAAGATCTTGGAAGAAAAATTGCAACTGATAAACGAGTGTAAATCGAACAGTTGAATGTGTTAGATAATAAGGCATTAAGGGAATATGACTCACCACAAACAACAAAATTTGATTCAGCCCATGAATTCACATAAACAATCTGGCAAGCGAGATAAAAGGAACGAAGTATATATACAGTTGCGGTCAAAATGTTCAGAACGGCATTGTTTTTGTCAGAAAAGTAGGTATAAGTTTTTAGCACAGTTGTTTTCTTTTCTATAATTTCCACGGACAATAAACAAAATATCATTAGTTATTGTCTGAGATTTTGGTGTAATTGGAGAGGATAATAAAAAAGTTTTGGATGATTTAGGGATTTACTGCAAAACCCATGGCGGCCAAAATGATCAGAACGCTTGCTTTTACTCCGTGTTTTAGTATATTTAACCGGTAAACTCTAATGTTTTGAATTTGTTTACCTGACGGTTCGTTTACTAAATATTAGTAAGAGTATATGCAGTGTACTTTGTTAATGTAATGCCACTTACTCCGTTACCAATTCGTCAGCAGATTATTTAGCTTCAAAAGAAGGATAATTTAAGTATTGGGTCTATTGCAAAGATTGTTAACAAGTGAAAAACTGTTGTTCACGGTATTCTTAAGGTCTACGATGATTGTGGTTCGTGAGGAGCAAGAATGTCTAGAGGTAGGCCAAGAAAAACGACCAGGAAAGAAGATCGTGCTATGATAAAGTTGGTTAAAAAGGACAGATTTAAAACTGCTGCTGCTGTTTCTCGGGAAATGAGCATTGTACTGAAGAAAACTTTATCTCGAAAAACAGTGTCTCGTCGTTTAGTTGAACATGACCTACAAGCAAGAGCACCTGCAGTGAAGCCACTGATCATCTCCAAGAATAAAAAGTGTCGTCTTATCTTTGCAACCGAACATGTGTGGTGGTCTCAAGAAAAATGGCAAACGGTGCATTTCAGTGATGAATCTAAGTTTATGTTATTTGGCTCAGATGGGAAAAGGTACATTCGTAGAAAAGTAGGTGAAAAATTGTCGCCTAAATGCCTTAAGACTAGTTTTAAATTCGGTGAAGGAAGTGTCATGGTTTGGAGGATGATATCTGGAGATGGTGTGGGCCCTTTAGTGCGATTACATTGAAAGGTAAATGCAGGAGTTTATAAACAACTTGTAAAAGATCATGTCTTGCCTGTGCTGAGAAATTCAACTAAGCGATCACCCATATTTATGTAGGACAATGACCGATGTCACAAGGCTAAGGTGGTCATGAACTTTCTCAAGGCTGAAAAGGTTATTGTTATGGATTGGCCTGCTCAAAGCCCAGATCTTAATCCTATTGAAAATGTGTGGAATATTCTAGGAGAACGTTCGAAAGCCAGAAATCCTAAAACAACCGAGCAATTATGGAATGTCCTTCAGGAAGAATGGAATAAGATTACCCAGCAAGAAATTGAAAATTTATTTTCCTCATGCAGTCGAAGACGTCAAAGTGTGATTGAAGCTAAAGGGCTTCACACTAAATATTAAATAATTCCAGTATTCTCTGTCATTTTTGATTATTTTATTATTTTTTTCAACCATTCTGATCATTTTGACCGCCATGGGTTTTGCAGTAAATCACTAAATCATCCATAAATTTTGTATTATCCTCTCAAATTACACCAAAATCTCAGACAATAATAATTACTATTGTATTTATTGTCTGTGAAAATTATAAAAAATAAAACAACATTGATAAAAACTTATATCTACTTTTCTGACGAAAACAATTCAGAACATTTTGGCCGCAACTGTATAAGCAATCCGTCTTTTCGACTACTATCTCCATAATCACTAAATGGGTTTATCCTGTCTCTTCATAAACTCGTCTCAAACATTCAGAATAATTTTCCCATTGTCTTGGCTTAACAGCGCTCATCGTTTGTTTTTACTGTTTGGTTCTCATTGTTCTGTCATTTACTGTTTTTAATTTTTTATTGTTTTTACTGTTTTGTTCTCACTGCCCTGTTCTTGTTACCAGTTTCACCCACCGCAAAAAATCGCGAATTTTACTTAATTTGCTTTGCAGAAAGTACTGTTTCAACGAAGCCACATCTTGTCCTTACCTTCGTTGGCGGAGTAGATAAATCAGGGGTAACTGAAGAAGGGGAATATTCGTTATGTTGTATGTCTCGTTTCTCATCATGTTCAACGTCTTTTAATGTCCTGTACCCATATATTTATGTATATATACATATATATGTAGGTATGTACATATATGTATGTATATATGCATATATTTATATATTATTTTTATTATTCTATGAGTGAACGCCACGCATCCTTTTTCAAGTATGTTTTATCTATATATGTGTGTGGTGGGGTATATGCACACAAAGATGCAGGAGTGGCGGTGTGGTAAGTAGCTTACCACGCCGGGTTCCCTTTTTGGACCGAATAGTGACTGGTGGCGAGAAATGGGTTCTCTAAAAATATGTCAAGTTTGGAAGACAGTCGGTAGAGAAAGGAGAAACACCAGCACACCAGACTAAAGAAGGTTTTCACCCACATACGAAATTGATATTTGTTTGGTGGGGTATGAAATGTTTAGACCAGTTTCAAATTTTAAACCCAATCCAAACGATAACAAAGAAATTCTACTGCGAGCAGCTTGAGCGACTTATGTCAGCGCTAGAGGAAAAACGGCCATGATTTGTTTCAAGAGGACAGGTGCTTTTCCATCAGGATAATGCTCGGCCACTTACAGCGAGGGTGACATTCCAAAGAGTGGAGCAATTTGAATGGGAAATGTTGCCCCACCCACCATATTCTCCGGACATTACCCCATCTGATTATCATTTATTCTGCAGTCTTCAAAATCATTTGGAGGGAAAAAATATGAATTCTGTAGGACAAGTGAATTTTGCAAGTCGTCTACTAGTTAGATGAATGTGCATTTTAGAAATCGAAGGAGAGTATATTTTAGATTTAAAAATTATTTTATTTATCTTAGTTTTGAAATAGAAAAGATGTTTAAAAAACCGCATCAGTTATGGGATGGCACATATATATGCGTATGTGACTGTGCGTGTCTATATCTCTGTGTTATACATAATATATCCAGACACTTCTTATTATACATTGTAGTAATTTATGTATACCTGTAGAAATTAATGTTCCAGTGTCACACCTGCAGACAGTACTTAGTCTATTTCGGAGCAGTTATATTTTACAGGCTAATATTGTTCACATCTCATACTATCATAGCTTAGTTGAATTTATGTTTGCATTTTGTTCAAAGAGGGTTTGCAATAAATTTTTATATTTATGGAATCACCATTGCGTGAGGGGACATCAAAGATCTGCATTAAAGCATTGAAACCTCTCTCATAAATCCTAAATCTTAGACATATTTGGCGATTAAGAATTGTTTAGTCCTAGATTGGAAACACTGAACGAATGCTTTTGCCGATTAGATTTATTTTACGAAATATCTGTTTAATCAGTTCGCACCAAAGCTACACAATATCAGTAATTGTGTGTTAGCTCGAAAATTTCATGAAAAAAAAAAAAAACTCAAATCAAACAGAAGAGGGAAATAAATGTTACGCTCTGAAATAAGAAATTAAGTTCAACAGTGGCAGTTTGAGGAAAAGCAGAAAGGAAACATAAAAGACGTGTCTGTAGAGAAAATATTGCGTTGTTATTATATGGTCCGCATGGTTGAATGAACGGCGATACTGAAGTCGGCAGAATAAAATGTTGCAACGAAATTTCAAAGGAGTTAATGGGCGAGTGAGTGAATATTGTAGTGGGTCTATTGATAATGGTATTGTTGAGTGTTTTATTGTGTAAGGGAAAGTCTCATGCTGGGAATATTTTCTTTATGCGTGTGTGTATATGTAAGTGTAACCGTGCGAGTGTTGAGAGGTACGTACTTCGATGTGTAATGTGGTGTGTATGCATTTCGTGTTTACGTGCAGATATGCGTATCGTTCCAATCATTGTAAATAGGAAGTAATGATGTATGAGCATATGCTATGAATGAAATATACAAAAGCGTGCGTTTGTGCGCGTGTATAGTATTATATTTGGCAAACGGCAACGCATGGCTGCTGAGTTGTGTGTTTACTACTATTTAAGAAAAAAATTTAGTACTAGAATATCCAAATTGTTCTCCAGGCCAGTAGGATGGGTGAGGCAGAAGGTGAAAAATTAGTTGGTTTCTTTTATGCTCTTTGGAAGTTCATGATGTTTAGTAAAGAATGACACTGCAAACAATAACATAGTGATGACTATGTCCAGAGTATAAATCTCGGAGAGGAGTTCGGATAATCGGCCTTTGATATGTAAGAAATATAAAAGGTCGTCTGTAAATTGATATGTCCGTTTACGAATGTTTCCTCCAAAATGTATACTGTACATTCCGTATTTTTTAAAATTAAAAGTTTATGTATGCTTTTGTGTATGTTTGTGCTTGTCTGCTATGTGTATGGGGTATTCACAGACGTGGGAGGGGTCAAGAGGTTTTATAAGTAGCAATGCATTAGGATTAGATGCAGGAGAAGTTGAATGGTCCATGAATTTTAGTTAGATGAAGAAATGAATTGTTGATCAGAATATCACACCATGTGTCCAACTGAAAGAAGTACATGGTGCATAGAGATGCGATGGAGTAGTATAGTAGCAGGATATTATATATGGAAATTGATTATATTAGCTCATAAAATATGTCAATTATAAATAAAATAGAACTACAATAGTTTTGGTGTTGGGTTAGATGTGAAACCACAAAGATCTTAGTCTATGGCAAGATTATTCTGTCCACATTGTGAAAGCTACACATGAAAAACACATCTTATAGCAAGTTGTATAAACTACAAGTGGAATTGAAAGTATGCGCATTTACTATTTATATATTTATTCCGACAGAACAGGAACTTGCCAACATATTCTATTCATAACGTCTAGACGTCAACACACAAAAACAATACTACTACGCGCACGCACACACACGCACACATATACACAACATACATATATACACACATACACACACACGCACACACACACACTGCAGTTGAAAGGATCTCGTCGGTTGTGGCAGTGTGTTTTTTACGATTACGTTGAAGTAAGTGGTGATATTGTTATAATTGTCAAAGATTTCCCCTCGTGGGTGT
Source organism: Octopus sinensis (assembly GCF_006345805.1). Taxonomy (NCBI): domain Eukaryota; kingdom Metazoa; phylum Mollusca; class Cephalopoda; order Octopoda; family Octopodidae; genus Octopus; species Octopus sinensis. Next base: position 81,830,759 of record NC_042999.1, read on the forward strand.
ACCACGTTTGTTCCTTGTTGAAATTGCTGTTTGTACGAACGAGTTTTTGTTGAATTGTAGTTTTCCTTCCCATTTATGGGAGAACCAGCGAAAAGAAGTGTATTGGAGACTGAACCAACGAAGAACCACAGTTATTCGGCTGCAACTAGCAAAGGAATTGAAGTAGAAACTTTGGAGTTTCGAGAAGTCAAAATTGAGCCAAAAAAGCTGAAAGAATGCGGCAAGCTTTTAGACAAGTATGGCCACAACCTTAATTTGACACCCCCGCTCGAGTTAACAAATGGACTGAAGAAACATGCAGTGATTTACAAAACACTGAAAGGATTGACAAAGAAAATCGAAATTGCATCCATAGAAGAGGTAAAGAAGGGTCTGAAACAGATCAAAAAGATCACGACATTTATAAGAGGAAGATTTGGCACAGTGGAGGTGCGATTCGCAAGCGAAGGTGAAGCGATTAAGCACTCCACTGATGCCATAAAAACTGAAGTGTAGGTGCTCCTACCGACATACTGTGGTAAGCGAGTTGTCAGAGTAAGGATGGGAAAAGTTCCACCAGAGTTGAAAGAAACATGGCTGGTTGGTGCAGTCATGTACAATATGGAGGAGTATGCGAAGATCCTGAGAGTAACAAGGACGAAAAGAGTTAAGTTTGGGGTTACGGAATCGAGATGGCAGTATAGACAACTGTGAGTGATATGAATAAGATTCCAGAAGAAATTATATTACCCGAAGATATGAGATTAAGAGTGGTGGTGGAGGGCAGGCCTCCTATATGCTTCTTGTGTGGCGAGAAACCCACATGAAGGTGAGGTGTCCCCAGAGAGAAGAGAAAGAGCAACTTATGTAACAGTCTGAGGAGCAGGAGAGGGTAAACAATGTGGTATAGGAGGATGAAAAGGAGGCAACTGGAATAGAGGAGGAATTTGAAGTGGTTAAAAATGAAAACTATAGGAAAAATGGGCTCTCCGTCGGAGTGACAGAAAAAGAATAAAAATAGCAGATAAGACGATTGAGGAAAAGTCGTAAATAATGTTGAAAAGGATTTCGAGAAAGACGTAGAAAAGGAGGTTGAGAAGAAGGTTATTGAAGAGGAGACATATGAAAGCATACTAGAAGGTTTTTTAACCCATGAGAAGAAACAGCGACACTGACCGAAATGGAGGAACTAGCGACAAGGGTGGAACGTGGTAAACAAGTAAGAAAGCGGAGAAAACATATTTGGAGCTTTGTGACATATGACATAAATGTAAATACGGAAAAAATGATAACCAAAATGAAATAAGTCATAAGGGTTAAGTTACCCAAGAAGATGTATAGTGAAAATGTGAAAGCACTTTTAATCGACGAGGAAAAATATAGCAAGTTGAAAGAAAAATATAAACTGGAACACCAGAATTCGTAGTGGAGTTCCATGAACTACCGCCAGTAGTAGAATTAAGTAAAATATAGTCATACATAAGGTATTAAAAAAAGAGAGTGAATTGTTGCTTTAAAAAAGGAGTAAACAAAATGATGCTAAGAGTGAAAAAACACTGAAACAGAAAAAAGGTTATAAACTGAAAGTAAGAACGTTCAAATGGCACTGATGTGAGTGGGGTGCATGCAGCCATTTCATTACCATCGAATTCATTATATATTTTTTTCATGTTTCATTCTTTTTTTTTGTTGTCCCCACTGTGGTGTTCTGTCTGTCCTTGTGCCTCCCCCCTCTGTGTATGAGCCTGAGTGCGCAAATAAAGAAAGAAGTTGTGAAGATCTCGTCTGTAGAAGTCGGTAGGTTGCGTCTAGAGCCAAGACTTTACTACGGATATAAGTTCATCATCATCATCTGAAAACTGCTTTCTCTTCAAAAGAGACTTCATGGTTGGAAACAAATGAAGACAGATGGTGCGAAGTCGGGAGAGTAAGAGGGGTGAGGAAGGATTTCATCTGGGCAGCATCTTTCATCTGGGCAACATGTGCATTGTGAACTGGGGCTTTGTCTTGGAGGAGGTCAGCATGCCATGACTTTGGTCAGCATGCCATGCCTATCTGCCTTGATGGTTTCCCACAATTTCTGCAGCAGAAACGTATAGTATACCCCATTAATTGTGGTGCTCTTTGCCAGAAAAACTACCATCACTACTCCACGCTGGTCCCAAAAGCTTATGAACATCATCTTGCCTGCTGAGGGTTGGACACGAGCCTTCTTTGAAGGTGGTGAGTTATCAGGCTGCCATTGCTTCGATTGGATGTTAGTCTCAGGATCATTGTGATGGACCCATGTTTCATCGTATGTGATAAGTCTGCCGAAAAAGTCCTCCTCATTTTCTTGGCTCAATGCCAAAAGAGCCTTGGATCAATAGATTCATTCTTGTTTCTGTAAAGGTGTGACCATCAGGGGAATCCATCTTGCAGACAACTTCAACATGTACAAATGGTCGTGAAGGATTTTTTCTACGGACCTTACACTTTTCCTCACTTCTTGGGCTACTTGCCGAGTAGTTATGCAGCGATCCTCCAAAATAACGGCTTCCACTTTGTGGATGGTGCCGTCATCAATGGAGGAATGCCGTTGTCCAAGATCAGTTTCCACCAATGTCCAACCATATTTGAACTGGCGATGCCAGTGCATAACTACATCGTATGATGGTGCACCGTTACCATAAACTTCTTTCATCTGATCGAAACTCTTTTGGAGTATAAGAACCTGTTCACTGATCTACATTCAACTGCCTTCATTATAACACCTTAGTCCATTCCAGCAGCCGTTACAGACAAAGAAATAATTGTGGAAAGCTGCAATTTACAATGTGACACGTATAGACATGTATGATAATACGTGTCAGTTTCCTGGAATAACCGGAAGTAGGTCAGAGGAAGCCTTTAATGAACACCCCTCGTATAGTGACATAACTGGTGGTACGTTAGTGAAACTTGTCATTTTTACCTATATCTCCGAGGCACATAATATAAGCATTTTCTCTCTTTGCAGTCACCCATATTCTGATTATATTTATTTCATGACTCTGTTATTTATATTGTCATCATTATGTCATATGGATATTACTGTATTCTAAAAATGTTTTAGCAAGACAAGGAGATATTTCGTTTCCGGACCATGGTTGCCAAGCAGTATAGTAGCCAACTAAAAGCCGAACTTATTCTTCCAACGCCACAATTTGACTATGTCTCATTATAATAACCTTTTTCCTAGTGTATGCATGTGACATTGCATTTATATGACTATTTCATAGTGCCACAATGATATCAAACGTACTAAGGTTTTTTTCTTCCATGCCTGCGTATATAATTTACGCTTATCTACGTTTATGTTAGGGCAGCCAGAAACAATGAAATTTATTATTTTTTTCTACAGATTCTTCATGTTCTGCAGATACATTTTATGTTCAAACTTATATACTTCTTGTAGTTTCTGATTTAGCGATAGTGGTAGTGGTGATGATGGTGGGGTTTTGTAGTGTTATATTAAAATATCTAAATTTCTGTCTCATCTCTGCTTTGATGTTTTTTAAAACTTTTTATTAGATAATCTTCGTGTGTATTCTTTTCTTTTCCTTTCTTTTTCTTTGTTTTTTTTTTTGCTCTGTTGCCCTAACAGGACATGCTGTTGGCCAGTATTTCGTTTAATTTTATTACGAAGATTTTTTTTTTGTTGCTCTATCATATATTTGATTGTTGCTTTGAAGCCAGAATATTTGTTTCGTATTTTCACGCATAGAACTATCTGTGATATTCCCCCTTAATTCTTTAGAAGATATTTTGCAGTCATACACCAGGGATATTAACGCAATGCTCTATTTACTCTGTTTCATTTTTCTTTGCTATCATGGTATTTTACTGTCGCATTCTGATTGTGATATTCTAAATGCATTAATTTTTTCCTTGTTTCTGATGTCCAGTTTTGTTAATTCTCTTGTTGAGATTAATATCCATAATTTATTAAGTGAATAACAAGAGAATTGATACATAATATTTAATATTGTGTCTTTTACTCCTTTTGAAGTGTTCATCTAATGCATATGTTACATACACGAGTGACCTTCTGCTTTATTCGTGTCTGTTATAATTCATTATTAATTACGAAGCATTTGTAAGTCTGTATGTTTTTCATTGTCTTATATCCGTTTCCTTATGTAGCATGATAATTTTTCAAAAATTTCATCAGTTCAAGATTATCATGGAATATGTTTCAAAGCGAATTATATATTATATAACAATTCACCCAGTAATTATTTGCATTTTTTAAACCAGTAGACACAATTTGGCACCATGAGTAGTGGTTTGATATAATCCCTATACAAAAATATGGTTGCTTGTTCACCAATATCATAAATGAACGAATTCACACTGATACTGGTCAAATGATATAGCAGTTTGCTTAAAGTTGTTAAAGATACGCAGAAAAGCGGCGGGGATGAAAGATTCTCTTGCGAAATGCAACCTGTAAAAAGGGCTTTTATTTGTATTTATAATACCTTCCCTTGTTTTCTCTCTGCAGAATGGTTTAACACTTAATCATCAGGTGTTTACGTGCTTCTTTATTATTGTTAATAGTCCTCATATTCCAGCGTTTCCATAATTCATGTAGCCGGAACATGTGTTTCCGTATTTTCAAACGAGTAATTATGATGCAGCTCTACTTTCCTTGTTGAATATATTATGTATTTTGCCTTGGTTATACGCTTGGATACATATATATCCATCAATTGTTTAGTAGTTAGGTTTCCAATCTTTATTTAATTTGCTATGTTATCGCAAAGAAGTTTGTGTTGTTTTACACACTGCTTTTTAATTTTGTAAATATTTCTACCTTTAGATAATTGTCATATTCAGAATTAGCAGCATTTCAATAGTTAATTTTAATTATTTTTCATGAACCCTATTCTTCATATTTTCGTCCGTGTGGTTTCTTTTCCATTCTTTGCTGATGTTTATTTCCGACTCATATGCTAGGGGTTTCATTTTGTTTTGTTTTTTATATTTGTATATTAAATCATATATGTCTATGGACATGATTTACATTTTCCATCTTTATACCGTTAACTTTATTTATTCAGTTTTGTATTTGGTCGTTAATTGCTTTTTGTTCGTTGCTTTTATTTTCATTATATTATAACATTTTATCTGCGTTATTTCTGAACTTGGCAAATGTGTAGAAATCAATTTTTTTGGAAGAGGGGTAATTTCTCTCTACTGAATATATGCGTATATTTTGTTGGAGTACAGAGAAATTTTCAGTGACAAAGGAATCTATAACCTATGTTACTTTGAAAATTGTTAGCAGCTAATGCTATTTCGCATCTCTTAAAAGAAAATTGTTTGTTGTAAGGCCATGTTCAATCTATATTCTACATTTAGTATTACCCACGCTGGTGCCGTGCTTCCATAAGAACACGAGAAGACAAATTTTTGTGTTGAAAGCATATTCCGAATGTAACGACAAAATTCCTTGTTTCTCTATTTATAGAGCATATGATAACTTACCAGAAACAACCTGACGCAGAAATGGAATATTTCGGCCAAAAGCTAATTATGATAATGCAACAGAAAAATTAGATTATTTCATTATTCTCTTATACTGACATCTCTATTAGTAAGATGACATCAGATACGTGAACTGCCTCAGTGGGTAGACTTATAAACTTTGAAATTGCTGACTACTCTGATTTCTCCGTTTCTTAGATTTACCTCTTCCACCTTGCTGCAATTAAGCAATTTGCTGCTCTTTGAGTAGAAGCTATAACATTTCAGTCCCAGGCTTTTCAACATTAGTAGTTATTACGTGATACACAGCATTCGAACGTTTACACGTACGTCACTTCTATTGGATACAATTTGCAGCTACATAAGATTTAAACTAATACACTGCTTGCCGGCTTTGCATGCACAAGACTACTCAATAAACCAGCATTACAGTCGATCACCTATCAGTGCAATAGATTAACGTGTTGCGTTTTACAGCGTAATCAGATGTTGGGACGCAGATTAAATATTTCTCATTCATTATTCGTAATAATAAATGCGATCTAAGCAATCGCCTTTGCTATTTAACTATAGTTTTACGTTCTGAAACTGTATCTAAATTTACTGTTTAATTAAGAAATCTATTATATAATGAACCAAATTCTACAGACATATATACAACACTGGGAAATATGAAAAGCGCACACGTATCGGCAACTTTAAATCGTATTTGTTTTGTGATGTCAAGATATTAACTATACTGCAAATACATTTGGAACCGCAAATTCATTTGTGACTGCTCTCTGCACATTAACAATAAAAAACTAAAGGTTTTTTTCTCATATGCGAAATATTGATCTTACCACATTACAAATTACAAAAACAAAGTGATGCTTGTAGGACAGAAAGGCGGCGAGAAACTTTAGCACACCGGGCGAAATGCTTAGCAGTATTTCGTCTGCCGCTACGTTCTGAGTTCAAATTCCACCGAGGTCGACTTTGCCTTTCATCATTTAGGAGTCCATAAATTTATTACCAGTTACGCACTGGGTTTCGATGTAATTGACTTAGTCCCTTTGTTTGTCCTTGTTTCTCCCCTCTGTGTTTAGCCTCTTGTGGGCAATAAAGAAACAAGAAAGCTGTTCCCCTTGTGTCTATATGCATATTTTTCTGATTTATTACATGATCTGAGAATTAAAGTTCGATTGCTTATTAGGAATGTCATTACTTTTATTCAATACTGTCTTCTATATTTATGGTGACGATGCATTTTATGCTATCACTTTTCCTATACATTCTGTCAAAAAAGTTCAAAGTATGCGGTGCGTGTCTTTTAATTTTAACTCGAAGAATACTATTTGTATTAATATTTAGTGTTTAGATTATTTTCTTTTAATTTTCTTTTAATCATTTGACCTGTGATTTGTGAGTGGCCTGCTTACATATGATGAAAATCCGTATTTTCTCTTCATATTTCTTCCTTTCTTTATATCTTACATCATATCCATAGATTAATTTATTTAATATTATTATTTCCCTCTCTTTAATTCAATCACATTTTCAGCTTTACTCCTCCAATTTGGCTTTCTTCTCAGGTTTGGTCTTACTTTTCTTAGTTGTTTTTTTTTATTATTATTTCAAAAGCTTACAACTGGTTTCATTTGGTTTAGCAAATGCATAAACGATTTGATTTAACTCAATAAGATCAGGTTGTAACTCTTGGCTGATATCTTTTGTTACGCAGGTGCCATTTGTAATTTTGTGTAATCATTTGTTTTGATTTTTTTTCTTTTTGCTGTAGTCTGTATTTGAGAGTTTTATGAAGTCGTTCTCTAGCCAGCTGATTCTGAATTTTCTGCTTCAGTTTTATCATAAATTCTGTGTTCTTCAGCAAATGCGTAGTCTTAAGTACTGTTTCTTGACCACTTTCCTGGCAATCTTTATCAAATACATTTGAATTTCCTATTTCTTCAGGCTTTGCGTGATTTTCGATTAAGACTTGTGTCTGGCTACTTGTTGTGTCATCTGATGCTTCCTGTTCTATATTTAAGTCATTTCCAAATGCGTGCTCCAATGCAATCATTTCGGTGTCTCTGAGTCTATTATTTCTGAAGATTATCCTTCCTGACAATTGCTAACTTGATTTCATCCTGCTATCTTAATTTCATGTTCTCCGTATTCTGGAAGATTTTGCAGCGTGTTTCTTTTGAGATAGAATTACTTAATTCGTAGAAATATGTTTACATTACTTCTTTATACCGTTCCGGGGTCCATTTGATCCCCCTGCATGTTTCTATTTTTGTGGTAGCTGTTGGGTGGAACTTGGAAGGATCAAGTTAGGGACGTTCCCGTTCAATTGACCATCCCACTCCATATTCGGAGAAACACTTGTGCTAGTTAATGACTATTGACCCCAGGCTGGCTTTTCCCTCGGGGGACGCGATACAGATTAACCATCGGACAAGTGCTTTGATGCACTATTTTAAATTTTCTTTTTGCTTCATAAAACAGTTTTCAGTTACGTTGACATTATTATTCAGCAATGCGTGGTTAATAACGAAATTATTATAAAATTTCCTACCATATTTTCACCGCATATTATTCTACCATTATTACCATTATCGCTATTATATCCGTTGCCATTACTATTATTATACTACAATAACATATGATCAGCGTTATTATTGTTGTTGTTTATTATTTGGTGGTTGTCCTCTGTAACCAAGATTACAGTGGAGTTATTTTCATCGTTATTATCGTTGATACTTTATGAATAGTAGGTGATGTTGTTGCTGCTGGAGAGTGGCAAAGTGAATCATGCTGGCTGTGGGTCTACCAGTAATAATTTTAGTTGTTATAAGCTATAGTTTCTTTCTCTTGCTTGTGTTTACATGGGAATTGAGGCGTTAAGAAAACACAGGCAGGTGGTCATAGAGTTAGATTCCATGAGTATATAAATAGAATCAATAGATGTTGAGAGGGAGCAACGAAGGTATGTTTTTCCCCATGCGATCAGCAGAGTTGAAATTAAATGATTAGTGCAGCACGAGCTACTATTACAATGATCAATTCGAGTGATGGTAGGTTTGAATAAAATCGATTGATTTTATTCTGTTTCCCTTATAAAAATAAAATAAATGCGCCCGTTTTAAAGCCTAGCCAAGATCATGGGCCCGGTTTCCCGGTTTCTATGACGTATGTCTTCTCCAGCTGGACGGGACGCCAGTCCATCGCAGCGTTACTCATTTTTGCCAGCTGAGTGGACTGGAGCAACGGGAAAGGAAGTGTTTTGTTCAAGAATACAACGCATTGCCCGGTCCAGGAATACGAAACCATAATCTTACGATCATGGTGCTAACAAGCTAACCACTAAGCCACGTGCCTCCACTCTGTTTCCCTTACCGATCGAAAATTAGATATATACGCCACTGGTTTTTAACAATATGAAATAAAGTTGTACTGACTTCACAGTTTTCATACTAGTTTAGTTTGCAAATATATCAGTTGCTTACCTTCAGCGCTCGATATCACTTCTATAGTGTGTTCTGAGTTTTGAGTTATTGAGAGGCTTCAGTTTTTTCTGGATATAAAAGCGGAATGTTTGTGTGTTCATGAATACATTTAGAAATAATGTACTCACAGAGAGTCGTTTTTTTTAAAAGTTGCCTGAGTCAAATAGCCGGGGCGTTTAAGAGTGTTCTGATAAAAGAGTTGTTTGCATATTCGAATGAACAATATATATATTTTTCAATACACAAAAAAAAAAAAAAATTGACGATATTCAACGTTCTAAATTTATATGTAAGACGGATGTTTGCGTGTTCAGTCAGAGAAAAGAGTAGAAATTGTAGTTGTTCAAGGTTTTAAGGTTATTTTAAAAAAGGATTTCAGTTGCACAGTTGGACTATAATTGCATTTCTGTATCTTTAGTTCCTCACTACATGTAACTGCAAAGAACCCGTCCAGCTGCTATCAAGGCTGGCTACGATCTTATTATTATCATTCTTCTTCTTCTTCTTCTTCTTCTTCTTCTTCTTCTTCTTCTTCTTCTTCTTCTTCTTCTTCTTCTTCTTCTTCTTCTTCTTCTTCCTCTTCTTCGTTTTCTTCGTCTTCTTCTTTTTCTTCTTCTTCTTCTTTTTCTTCTTCTTCTTCTTCTTCTTCTTCTTCTTCTTCTTTGTTTTATTGTATACCGAAAACAAAATGGCAGAGCGACAGTACCAATATCATCGACAGAACAGAAACCTCTTATATCAAATACCATCATCAATAAATACGCTTCCTTCGCGTAAGTATTTACAAAGGAATTATATCGTTTAATAGTTTGAGATACACAGTCGAAATGTGTAGAAGTTTAGATTTCTCCTTCTTCTTCTTCTCTTCTTCTTCTTCTTCTTCTTATTATTATTATTATTATTATTATTATTATTATTCTCCTCCTCCTCCTATGCCTCCTCCTTCTCCACCTCCTCCTCCTCCTTCTTCTTCTTCTTCTTCTTCTTCTTCTTCGTTTTATTGTATACCGTGTATACTTTCAATTTTTTACCGTTTCATTATATCTAAACCACTACGCTTTATGTCTGTCTTTGTTTTGCATCCCCTCATCCTTCGCCCAAGTAGCAACTAAAGAAAATCATTATTATTATTATTATTATTATTATTATTATTATTATTATTATTATTATCATTATTATCATTATTATTATTATTATTATTTTTATTATTATTATTATTATTATTATTATTATTATTGTTATTATTATCATTATCATTATTATTATTATTATTATTAATATTAGTAGTAGTAGTAGTAGTAGTAGTAGTAGTAGTAGTAGTAGTAGTAGTAGTAGTAAGAAGGGGAAGAGGTAGTGGAGGAGGAAGACGGGGAGGAGAAATGGTTATTGGTATATATTTCAATTTTTTGCTGGTGGTATTGCCATTACTCTTGCACTCATATATAAGTCTCACCATTAAGTATCTGGACTGTTGCCATAGTAACAAGGCAAAAGACGCAGAGTAAAGTCGCCTAGAACAGATTGACCTTGAAATCCGCTGTGCATGCGCACTAAGTTTGACTGTTCTAGCTCACTTCCGCTGTTTACAGCCGTGCTTGGAAGGAAGATGTGTAGCGTGTGATCGTCGCATTCACCATGACAGACAAAGTTCTCATGGCAATACCTGCTCAGAAGCCTGCACAAAGTTGCAGAATGTCTATGGACAGGAGTGTATGCGATAGAGACAAGTGTACGAGTGTGTCAGACGTTTCCAAGAGGGCTGAGACAATGTCGATAGTGACGAACGCTTTGGGACAACCAGCAGAACAGCAGAAAATGTAATATTAAAGACAAAAATGAGATATTTGAGTGATATATAATTTCAGAATATGTATTCTAATTATATGTAAGATATAACTGACTTTATTGATTTTGTTAATTGTAAAATAAAATCTGGTATAATATTTCTATCTCTGTCATCACTTATAAAATTTTTAATAAATATTTTAAGACTGGCTTTGAAAATGTGTGCATACGAATGCAATTTAAGAGCATGATTAAGGGAGAATTTATATATAATATAATCACAAGAAATTATATTTCTCGTCAAATTATTGGTTGATAATGTCTTTCTAATGTTAATATATAGCAAACTCTAAGACGGTGAGTTGGCTAAAAACGTTAACATGCAGGGTACTCCGTCCGTCGTTGCGGTCTAAGTTACAATTTTGCCTAGGTCGACTTCACGTTTTCTCCTTTCGGAGTCGATAAAATAAATACCATTTGGGTACTGAGAGTCGATGTAATCAACTTAACCTCTCACAGGAAGGAGCTTGCTGACCTTATGCCAAAATCTGAAACCAGCATATAGCAAACGCATGGAAATGTACAGCCACGCAACACAAATATTACTATTGATCCCTGTAGAAATTCAAAGAAACGTTTCATCAACTAAACTGATTAACTTTTATTCAAACTAATAATACCTTTAAGTAATAATCAAGAATTGGTGGCAATCCACTTTTTACACAGTGATAACGGAAGTGTTAAACGGAAAACATAGCAAGGTATTAAATAATTTTCGTGTCAAATAATTTTTACATTGGATGGAATAGATATAAACTTGGCCGTTGAATGGGGCCACACTTCGTTTGCACTAAACTGTATCAAGACACAATAAATTTGTAAAAGTGGTCAATGTGCCTTAAAACCATTTTCAGATTTGTGATACAGACATTGTACCTTGTGTCTGTGTATTTTACATAAAATGAAAGGAGGTAGAGAGAGAGAGAAAGAGAGTATGAGAAGTTGCCCGGTGGTCACAAGATTTCGTATTTGGACGAATAAGAGGTATATGCCAGGACACATTATATTGTCTTCTATATAATAGTGAAGTTCCCAAATTGTTTTAGCTATACTGGCATTTAAATTAATTGCCAGCTCTATATCAGAATCTGTGTTTCTATCTATATAAATGCGTGTGCATGTATGCGTTTACGTGCGCAGCTAATCTTGATAACGAACTGATTATCAAGTTTGAATCTATCAACACCATAACGTGATATCTTTATGAATATGTGTGAACTTACTAGTAACTGCATCACAATTCATTTTCAATAGATCAAGAATGAATATATTATTGTATTATAGTCATCATAGCACATTTTCTGCAATTTTAAGTTCCATGTCGTGTAGACAATCATCAAATAATATAAATGCCTACAAAATTGTGTTTGGCATGCGGTGTCCCAAGATGACTTGTAACATTCTGATTGGTACTATTTCAAATTTACAGGTGCTGGACGTGTTCTTCGCAGCTAAGATATCCGACAGCCTTGATAATGACTGGACGTGTTTTTACAGTTCTAAACGTTGACGAACTGAAGATACAGAAATATAATTACAATCCGACTATGCAACTGAGATACCTTTTCCAAATAACTTTAAAATCGTGAATATCTACAATTTAAATTTGCTATTGAAAATTCTAAGCGAACATGAGAAGACATAGATAATAGTTTTAAAAACTCTCTAAACTATATCTATCAATTATTATAGATAGAATATCTAATATATTCTTATATATAGCAGTCAAAACTGTCATTTATTAAAATGATATTTTAGGAAAAAAGTAGGTTTAAATGAATAATCAGTTCACTAGAGAAGTAAAATATATAATATAACAAATGTACATAAGCATCAATATCTGCTTTAAATTACCTTTCAAGAAAACAGAATAAACAACATTTGTTTAAGCCTTACACCCCCAGCCATGCTCATCGGTTATTGTTATTAAACATCGAGAGGCATTCGCATTTGGTCTGTTACAGCTGCATGAAAAATATTGTAAGCATAACAATGTGTAAATGTCCACATACAGGAAATCGAATATAAGTGCGAGACAAGCAAAATGTTCTAATGAAAATTGATCTAAAAAAAGGCCAGACCTCAAATGTTTAACACGGTTGCAAAAGTATCTTGTAACACTAAGAGTAAAATATGTTTTTACAGTCGTAGACTCTCTCGTATGAGTTTGCTGGGTGGGATCGGCAACGAAAAAGATTACGTCGCCCCCGCATGTCATAAAAGGTGACTAAAATAGTTGGTGGTAGGATCTACGCTCCAGCCTCGTAAAACCTCATCAGCAACGTCTTGTACAAACCCCAAAATTCTATCTTTTGGTGAAGTATTGTAACTGCCCATAAGTATGTTGTATGAAGAGTGTGGAGCAAAGCTGACAGGACCTCCACCCCATCCGCCAAACAGGGAAGATCCTGGAGGACAGGATGGTTTCGCGAGTTACTGCCTGAGTGCTGTAAAGGTGACATCTACCAGGAGTAGGAAATTTCGGTTCGACCTTTGGGAACCTATTCAAATGAGGACCTGGAATGCTCCCTCTCAGAGGGATGATTCTCTGATGGCTTTGAACTCAGCCGTTTGCGAGTTACTGTGGCAACCCTATCATCTCAACTGGTGGTTGTCGCTACCACTTCTGTGAGCGCTCTTATGGCTACCATGCTGGTGGATTAGCCGGGGCGGATTGGCTGGTTCGGATGATAATAGATATAATACATGTCATCGAGCGTATTATGTAGCTTAGGATTCGTCGTTTTCTGGGTGATATCTCTTTAGGTGCAGTGTATGCTCCGACTGCTATGAGTGATATGTTAATAACGGAGACACTCTACACTCCAGCTTTGCTCTGCCATGGAGAATATCCCCAACAGGGAAACGTCATTGTTCATAGGACATTGCAATGCATTAACTGAGATTGAGAGAAGGGGATATAAGAGCTTTGTCAGCCCTTTGGGATCCATTGCTATGGATGAAAATAGCGTGATGTTCCTGGACTTTGCCAATAGCCCCAGGACTTTGCATTACTAGATTCTGGTACAAAGGTCTTGAGCTGCATCGCTGGACTTGGTATTCCAGTAATGGATGTATGGTAAAGGAAATCGTCTACATACTTGTAGATTGTCGCTGGAGACTCTGACAGAACTTCACATTTTTAAACAGAGTGCTAATTTCTTTAGCACAGGCCACAGATTTGTTGTGATTGAGTTGAGATTGCGACTGCAGTTCAAGCAGCTGAAGGCAGCCAGAGCCTCACTGGATAATGACAGACTCAAAGACAACAGTGTAAGCAAGAGTGATTCGCAGCAACTTGGATCTGTTATCTTGAGCTGGATCTACGTATGATCCTGTGGGTAAGTGAGAAGCGTACAAGGATGCCCTATTGCTGACTGTTCGTGGAGTGTGTTAGTTTCCAAAGTCGGTCAAGTCTCTCAACATAGTGTAGTGTAGCGCCAGGTCAAGAATGGGCGGAGACCCTGGTCATTTTCGTTGGGTTAATCAGAGCACTGAGGTCCGACAGGGAAAATCAAGTCCGAGAAGTCTGCAAGGAGGACAACAATTGCCTTCACGCGTCTACCTCACGTACTGCCTACACAGGAATTGCTATGCTCAGTGGGTGAAGCCTCCTCCTCTGTATACTGGAGTCTTTGAGTCTGATGGCGCACTTCTGGTGGAGAGGAGCTGAATGTGGTGGATACCTCGCTGTGCATGCACTTCGAGGAGTTGTATAGGGTAGACCCACCCAGTTCTGATCACAATACTACGACACCTTCAGCACTGATGGCAAACAAGCCAGTCAACTGTGATCTACTGCCCAAACTTGAGGTTCATACGGTGGGAAATCAAGTGAAGAGCAGGAATGCAGCCGATGCTTGTGACATTCGTGGAGGGATGATCAAGAAAGATGGCTTGCAACAATTGGGCTGCTACTATGCTCTCACGCCACAGTAAGGTCTTTGCTAGGGTCTTTCTGAACAGAGTGCTAAATCATCCCTTTGCGTCTCAGCAGCCGGAGCAGTCAGGATTCATGCCAAAGAGGTTATCTACTGATAGGGTCCTGGCTCTTTTGCGTACTCATTGGAAACAAGCCGAGCTATCGGCAGAGGATGCTTGCAGCCTATGTCGACCTCCGGAATGTATTTGACTTGGTGGATTGGGATGTGCTTCGGTGGATTCTGGATGTGACGTACATCTCCTCAACACAATGTGCTTATGTGTGTATGAACGTATGTTTGTATGTATGTATTTACGTTGACGTTGATTAATAGGCTATAACTTTCAATTCGTTCTTAAATATGATAGGAAACACTGAGGTGGTTATGATAACGAATAATTACTTTAAAGTTAAATCATTCATTATAATATTTTTTTTGTGAGACTATGTATTGTAATTCTCTGTTTAACCTACTATATATGTCAAAAGAGTCAGAACAGTTCGGATTATATATATATAAGAAAAAAAAGTATATATATATATATATATATATATATATATATATAGGCGCAGGAGTGGCTGTGTGGTTAGTAGCTTGCTTACCAGCTACATGGTTCCGGGTTCAGTCCCACTGCGTGGCATCTTGGGCAAGTGTCATCTGCTATAGCCCCGGGCCGACCAAAGCCTTGTGGGTGGATTTGATAGACGGAAACTGAAAGAAGCCCGTCGTATATATATATATATATATATATATGTGTGTGTGTGTGTGTGGTTTTGTGTGTCTGTGTTTGTCCCCCTAGCATTGCTTGACAACCGATGCTGGTGTGTTTACGTCCCCGTCACTTAGCAGTTCAGCAAAAGAGACCGATAGAATAAGTACTGAGCTTACAAAGAATAAGTCCCGGGGTCGATTTGATCGACTAAAGGCAGTGCTCCAGCATGGTCGCAGTCAAATGACTGAACAAGTAAAAGAGTAAAAAGAGTAAAGAGTATATATATATATATATATATATATATATATATATATATATATATATATATATATATAATATATATATATATAAGAAAAAATAACAAACGATGGATAAATGTCAGTTCATTACAGCTGTTTCTTAAGCATTTTGTACTTGATGAGTGAATACATCCCATTTAAGTACCCGTTTCTCTCCGGCATACATTATATTGTTTTACATATAGCTATATATATATATATGTATGTATGTATGTATGTATGTATGCATGTATGTATATATATATATATATATACACATATATATAATATATATATTATATATAATATATATATAATATATATATATATAATATATATATGTATGTATGTATGTATATGCACATATACGTGTCTGATGTGTGCGCACGTGTGTATGTATTTGTGAATTTGAGCGAGCGTCTGCTAAAACAGAGACACAATAAAACATAACGGTTAATTATGGCATGGAGATAAGATAACTATTATCAATATCCAGTCACTACTTTAAGGTGATGAACTGCAGAATCATTAGCACGTCGAGCAGAAGCTTAGCTACATTTCTTGCGTCATTACTTTCGCCGAAGTCGACATTGCCTTTCATCATGGTGGTATCGATAAAATAAACGGCAGCTAAGTACTTACATTGATCAAGCGAGTTACATTCTCCCCCACAATTGCTGGCATTGTGCCAACATTTGAAACCAATATCTGGTCATTTTATTTAATCATTTGTTGAGATCAAAGAATAACCTGTGTGTAAAGATGTACTCATCAACTGCTGTAATAACATGTTTACCAGCCGTTCGATATTAGTTAGTTTTACTTCATGCATGAGAGATCGATATTGCACAGAAAATATCAACATTATCACATGCGCGTTCGTGACCTGTTTATGAAACGAAATTACCCTTAGAGCTGTGGAGTTAAGATACACAATAATTAACGTGTAAAAATAGGTGGATGCAAATTAACGTGTAAGTTCACTAAAAATGTCGAATTTCAAGTCTAGTAAGACTAATTGGATTATAATAGGAATCACTCACGCACAAGTATATTGGAATAGAAATTAAATACTTACCGTCAACATCAGTATTATTGTTCAGCTATGATCCTTTCATGAGACACTGGTGTTTATTTGATTGCGGAAACCACAGATATTGACCGTAGATCTATATATGCAATTAAACCTTTATAGATGCTTGTCATCACGTAGTTTAATGATATATATGTGTGTGCGTATATATGTGAGGGACTGTCTGCAATTATGCACACACACACCATACACACACACACACGCACACACACATATATATATGTATATATATATATATATATATATACGTATAAAATCATAATGATAATTAAAATACATTACTTTTCATTAATTCACGCTTCATTCTAATAGAAAATGACTAGACGCTATGACAGCAAAATGTAATCTTTTAAAATCTGTAACGTAATTAATAATTAATTATAATCATCTGGTATATGCATACACCACAAAATATATAAATACTAGCAGCAATACAGAAAACATATTATGCCACAGTTCCCTAAAATTTTTGCTGAAAATTATTCAGGTTAATAATTAGTTCCGAATAAAATTTTTATTGACCATTCCTGAGAATAACGTTGGCAAACCATCAAATTATGGAAACGTTTAGAAGAATATATACTTACAAATAACAAGGGAAAATTATAAGTTACTGATCAAAACACGTTTGATGGAGATGTGTACATTGCACTGATTTTTCGTGCATTAATAAGAGTCTAAGTGTGACTGCGAACGAATATTGTATTAGTGCGCATGATTAATTGTGTGTGGTCATGCGCCTAAGAGCAAGATGTCTATGCATATTAACTTTTGTCCATTCCCGGAATGATATCATAATGTACTAAAACAACTTATCGTATCACAAGTGTTAATACGGAAATGTTACTTGTCTTGGCTTCAATTATTAATATCTAAAAGTTAATATTTCACGGATATTATATATTAAAATATTGATTAATTTTATTGAGTTTGCTGTTTTAAACATTTAAAAACGACCAAACTGAGTTTATATCAAATAACACCGTTGTAGAAGCTTCTTCAACGGCTCTTAAGGTGGTTCGGTTATGCAGCCCGGCGTCCAGATGGTGAGCGGATACGCGATGTCTTCTTTCCACCTCCGCTTCCTAGCTGCCGCAAACGCACGGGCGGGCAGCTGAAGACCTGGTCAACGACGATAAAGGAGGACCTCTCCGAA
>NC_042999.1:81853746-81871246 GCF_006345805.1 Octopus sinensis
CTCGAACTAGTTTCGGGATTGTTGTCCCTCGTCAACGGGCGGTAACCACCAGGTCGCGATGAAAGTGAAGGCCTCTTTGCAAACATATACAAGTTTTTCTAATGGCGTGTGCCACTGATGTCGAAAAACGAACAGTAAGCATAATAAATAAAGAGTAGTCGGCTGTACATACCTCGCTATGATTATATATATATATATATATATATATATATATATATCTATAATATAATATATATATATATATATATATATCTTATCCACGCCATTCCTTAACTCTTGTATTCTTATTCGCATACCTGGCAACCCTTCTATTTTTTGTAACTTCGATAAAAAAAAACAAATTCCACAACCTTCTGTCTCAATAAACTACTACTGTCTCTGAAAGTTGTTGTTTTCTTTATATTTACAACGGTTTTCTTGAAGCTAACTTTCTACCTACACCTCGATCCTTGGATCTTGTATATATATATAAAACACTTAAAAGAATATGAAACTGTCGAAACCCATGTATGATTAGAAGCAAAATTAATAGTTGTCGTGCTGTACGACATCAGGGGAAAATGGACCCTTCAGTTCATTTGTGGGAGAATTTGAACCATATCGAAACAGTTGTTTTACAAAGTACCCATCACTACTCGGAGAATTAGCAGTACTGTACTGCAACCATTTAGTGCCCGTAGTTACTGGATTGTAGTATTTTTCTTTGTTGCATGGACTCAATTTTATAAGACCTAGAAATTTCAGTAATGGACACAATAACATAGGGCTGATATAATTATGAAATACTGGCATAAGAACAAGTTATTGTGTCATATAACAAAGCACTTAACAAACATTTCCGAGAAAGGAGATAAACATATTCCTAATCACAAAATTATCAAGTGTTTGGTTTGTCCATCACTTATTAAACAAATGTATCTGCGGTCTAGTCATGTTTTAAATAAGTGTATTTTCTGTTTTTTCCTTTAATTTTTTTGTTTTTTCGTTTATAGAAACATACTGAGAAGAATTTATTGCATGGTTGTCTATATTTCTTTCTATATTGTGCCTTGAAAAACTTTCGTTTATCAATATAAACATGGTTTGCATCCAACCCTGACATTTAATACTGTAAATCGCACATATGTTATATGTCAACAAAGCACAATATTCTTTGCAGAGAATAATTTTTAAAATATTCTAGAAATACAAAAAGTATTGCGGTAAAAAAGAAAATAATAGACAAGGTAAATACTAAAGAGGGAGATAGGTAATACAGACTGTATATCATGCAGATATTATAAACGGATCTAAGCTCATAATTCATCGTCAAAAATATAAATATAAGCAATATCACATGCTTTATTTCCGGATAAACTCATGTAAGTTTGCATAATTTTACATGACTTTGAAAAATGAGAATATGGAGGCTAAAATATTTTTGCGTATGCATTCATATATATGTACATTCGTATGTATGTATGTGAGTGTGTATGTGAACGTACAATATCTCTCTCCCTATATATATATATATATATATATATATATATATATATATATATATATATATATATATATATATATACATATATATATATACATATATATACATACATATATATCTATGCATATGTGTGTGAATATATAAACGTATACATACATATATATATACATATATAATATATATTTATATATACTTATATATACATATTTATATATATATATATACATGTGTGTATATGTTTGTATAGATATGCATATTCATACACATACGAGCGCGCGTAACCTCTATACTTCATCATCTTCACATTTGTTGATATGTTTCAGAAGTGCGCTTTATGAATATAGTTGACACCGTTGCAAATTGTATCTTTTGTAGCTTTCATTCCAAGTCACTTTGATCTTTATACAGAGAATGTGTGTCAGATCTCAACCAGTTTATGTACAGATTGGGAGGTTGAGGACGGTCATGTGGGAATTTCGGTCAGTTTTCTGCCAGGAGTGTGTATTCAGCCATCTTACATCCGAAACGGAAGCCCTTGTTCAAGCTTTAGCACAGCATATATACTACATGGCGGTCAGAACAATAGGTATGAAATGTGAGCTGAGTCCAAATTCAGGGTTGTTTCACCCTTTTGCTTGTGTGCAACAGCTCTGTGAGCAGCTATTATCTTATTTAATCAAAACATTGCGACTATCTTTGGATGTTACTTTTTTTTTTTTGTAAAGTTTCAGCTCAGAGCTACGACCATGCTGATGCACCGCCGTTAAAATGATATATACTTTTTGTGAATGCTTCAGTCTTTCTTACCAAAATGTTTTTCGAAAAGCAGTGTTATATTTCAATTATTTGGAATACATAACATTTAGGAGAATATATATATAAATATATATATGTGTGTTTGTGTGTGTGTGTGTGTGTATGCGTGTGTGTGTGTGTGTGTGTGTTTGTGTGTGTGTGTGCATAAATACATACATATATATATATAAAGAGAGAGAGGGGGAGAGAGAGAAAGAGAAAGAGAAAAAAATTTGTTTTGCAGCATTTAAGGGTATATTAGACCCATGATAATAAAGATATTACACAATTTGTACAAAATTAGGTTTTGTTCTTTCAACATAATTGCAGACTGGTTGCTTTTTTATAGAATGACTATTACACAGAAGTCCGGAGTGGTTGTGTTATAAAAACTTTGTTTCCCATCATCATGGTTCCAGGTTTAATCCCACTCCGTGACACCTTACGTAAATGTCTTCTGATATAGCCTCGGGCCGATCAAAGCCTTGCGAGTGGATTTGTTAGACGGAAACTGAAAGACGTCCGTATCATATATATATATGTGTGTGTATGTGTGTGTGTGTGTGCGTGTATATTTATCTTTGTGTATCTTTCTATCTGTGTTTGTCCCAGACAACGGCTTAACAACTAGTGTTGGTGTGCTTATGACCTCGTAACGTAGAGGTTCGGCAAAAGAGACCGATAGCATGACTCCAAGGCTTAAAAAATAAGTCAATGGTGACTTGTTTGACTACAACCGATCAATGTGGTGCTCCATCTTGGCCAGAGTGAAATGGCTGAAACAAGTAAAAAACATGAAAAATCTGCGTGAAATTGTAAATATATCTGTCGCAGTAATACATGTATATGTACACTAACCATTCTCCGAGCCTTTCGGCGACTCCAGTCCGACCCCTCTACTTCGCACATCTTCCCAAACTGACCCCTCCCCTCCTTCAAACGAGCCCACAACCTACGAGGCCTCTTGGTCCACAAGAAGAAGGGGAGATAATGAAGTGGTGTTCCCAAAACGAAGGTGCGCTTGCGTGTGTATAAGAGAGCCTGTATGTGCGTGTGGAAGAATGCCGGTGACCTTGACGTGTGCATTTGTGTATTTCTGGGTGTATGGATTATGGTGTGGGGCTGGGAAGGGGTGAGTGCTAGTGTGTCCCTGGTGGTGTGATGTGATGTATTGTTGTGGGTTATAGTGGTGTATGGTTTGGTGGTGTTGGGATGTGGGGGAGGCGAAAGTGTGGAGAGCAAGGGTGGAGGGTGGGTTAGGCTGAGGGTGGGTGTAGAGGTTGGGTATGTGGTTTAGGCTGAGGGAGGGGTAGTGGTGGGGTAACGAGGGAGGGGTAACGATGAATGGAGAGGAGGTATGTAGAAGGTGGATAGGAGTGAAGAGAAGAGGGAAGAAGAGTAGGAGAGGAGCGAAGAAGTTGGAGTCGGAGCAAGAGAGGAGAGGTGGGTGGGAGGAATTAGGTGTGAGACGGAGAGAGGAGAGGGGAGGAGATTTGTGCCCGTGTGGCGCAAAAGAGCGAAGAGAGAATATTTATCCCTGTTCACGGCGAAACGGGAGTCCGGATGGACCCTGTGCAAGGACAATCAGAACACAGACAGGTATTGAAAACTGTGACCGGTAGAGCGGAAATGGCGTGAGACCGGATATCATTCCCGAAGCTGATGCCTCGGAGGTGTTCCGCGAACCTGTCAGCCAAGCGTTCCCTGCTGCCGCGCTTGCCCTTACCTCTCCAACACCACCTTCCTCACCGGCACCCACCATCGACTCTATCATATCACCGACTCCTTCATCGGCACTTCTATCAATGTCATCTACTGAATCTCCTGCTCTCTCTCTGCCCTTCTCTATACATCGGGCACACGGGAAGCCGCTTGGCTGACAGGCTCGCGGAACACCTCCGAGGCATCCGATTCGGGAATGATATCCGGTCTCACGCCATTTCCGCTCTACACAGTTTTCAATACCTATCTGTGTTCTGATTGTCCTTGCACAGGGTCCATCCGGACTCCCGTTTCGCCGTGAACAGGGATAAATATTCTCTCTTCGCTCTTTTGCGCCACACGGGCACAAATCTCCTCCCCTCTCCTCTCTCCGTCTCACACCTGCTTCCTCCCACCCACCTCTCCTCTCTTGCTCCGACTCCAACTTCTTCGCTCCTCTCCTACTCTTCTTCCCTCTTCTCTTCACTCCTATCCACCTTCTACATACCTCCTCTCCATTCATCGTTACCCCTCCCTCAGCCTAAACCACATACCCAACCTCTACACCCACCCTCAGCCTAACCCACCCTCCACCCTTGCTCTCCACACTTTCGCCTCCCCCACATCCCAACACCACCAAACCATACACCACTATAACCCACAACAATACATCACATCACACCACCAGGGACACACTAGCACTCACCACTTCCCAGCCCCACACCATAATCCATACACCCAGAAATACACAAATGCACACGTCAAGGTCACCGGCATTCTTCCACACGCACATACATGCTCTCTTATACACACGCAAGTGCACCTTCGTTTTGGGAACACTCCTTTATTATCTCCCCTTCTTTCTAGCTCTCTCGTGTTACCCCTCTGCCCAGCATTCGCCATGATAGATCGCTAGCTACTACACATTCTCTATTTTCTCTCCTTGTTTCTTTCTGTGTTATTTTCTGTGAAAAAGTGTAGGGTTGAAACGTTAAAGATTTTTCAACTTCCCGAGCGTTAAACTAATACATATGTTTGCTATCGACACGACCTGTCTTCGGCATTTCTTTTTTTTTGTGAATTCTCCCCTATATATATATATATATATATATATATATATATATATATATATATATATATATATATATATATATATATATATATATATATATATCTATATATATATATATATATATATATATATATATATATATATATATATATATATTATATATATATATATATATGAGAGAGAAATATTAGAAAAGTATGCAAATCAAATTTTCATAGATAAAAATGTAGGTGTAAATAGCGCAGTAGTAAGTTTAAGGCATTCAATTTACGAAGGAATTTAATAAAAATGATTTTCCTTCTGTCAATTTTCAAATCAATTTTATCGAATTTCTTCTTAAATTGAAATGTTTTCGACTTACTTCTAAGCAATTTCCACCTCCATCTCTAATATATATATATATATGGAATCAGTTTCACTGACACCATTTCTTATTTGCTCTCCCTACGATACAAAATTTATAAAAGGAGTCAAGGATTATATATAATGCTAATATTCTACAGAAAGACGTAGGTGCCATATATGTAAATGTGCAGCAGAAAACATCATGTTATTTAATTCCAGCTTCTCAGTTATCAGCCAGTATTCCGCAACAAAGATATTTCGGGTCAAAACTAGCGACTATCCTAAAGTCAAACACCGTAAGTTATCATGGCATTGATATGCGCGACAACACCTCATTTCATGTAATATCACCAGCTGTTGGCAGCTCGAAGGACCAGGAAACTATACTGGTTCTATGGAGCACATTTTTCTTCATCCGTTTAGGTTTCTCATCTCAATTGAGGTCACCACACAATATCAAATTAATAGCGAGACTTGAGGCTGTTCAGTAGTGCTACGTAAGGAAAATCAGTGGAACAACTGAATAGTTGGGAGAGATTGAAAAATTTATTACTCCACTAATTAAAGCGAAGACGGGGGAAATATACGGTGATATACGCATGGAAGACTTTGGCATGGTGATTGATAGCAGCCCCAAAACCCAGATTATATATAATGGCACTATCTCAAATGTCCCGCTAATCCTATCTAGGGTAAGGACCAGGTACTGCAACATCTTGGGAGTCAAAGGACCACAATTATTTAATATTTTGCCAAACAGTCTGAGAAATCTACATAGATTGGTTGTAGATGTTTTCAAGAAACAACTTAATTTCCTCCTGTCCAAGGTCCCACATAAACGACAAGAAATTCAAAAGAAAGCAGCAATATCAAACTTCCTCCCGCACTAAATGCCAAACAGAAACGAATGGCAACTGAAAGGGTAATAATACTGGCGGTGAGTATAGAGAATAAAGTTGTTGTTAAGAAAAAACTAGCTGATATAGTGTCGAAGAATCATACAAATACATACTTTTAACTTTCTTATATTTGATCAGTCTATCCAGAAATTCCCCAGTGGATCAAATATATATGTATATATTTGTGAGTCTGTGTTTGTCCCCCAACCATTACTTGACGACCGATGTCGGTATGTTTAGTTACTCGTAAATTAGCGGTTCGGCAAAAAGACCGATAGAATAAGTAATTGATTTACAAAGAATAAGTTCTACGATCGAATTCTTCGACTAAAAAGGCGGTGCTCTAGCATGGCCGCAGTCAAATAACTGAAACAAATAAAACAATAAAAGAAAAAATACGAAAAATGTTTAGAACTTTTATATGCTAATGTATAGAAAGATGATATAAAAAGGTAGTTCTTTCTCCTCCGTCTTATTTTTATTATATTTAGCGGATTCCAAACTTTTTGAGTTAAGGAATGCAATCTCCTGATTATATTTCGCCTTCAATAGAGCAGAGTCATAGAAGAGAGAATATGATTTAAATATTTCAACATTAGCCGACATGTTGTTAATGATTTTATTACATTTGTTGGGTGATTAGCATATTTGTTCACGTACTTGGTAACCTCATCTGTTATTCTATGGAGGTAATATAAACCAGAGTTCAGATTTAGTGTAGTATCTAAGAATTTAACTACCTTAGTGTCGTGTTCGAAAGTGAGTCCTAGGTTAAAGTTTGTGACAAATTTTCTGATTTTCTTCCGCATTCTTTCTATGACGGTCTTATTATTACTAGGTATAAGGAATAATGCGTTAGCTTCATATAGACCACCCTATAGTTCAGGGAATTCCCTATTAAGAATCAGCACTTCGAAAATTTTAGAGAGAGTATTTTTGTATTTTTATATATAGTGCATGTCTGAACAACCAAGAGCAAATCTTTTCACTAAGTTGGGTGGTGTTATCTACATACATTTCTAGAATATTAACTGCCAACACTTCTACACAGAATCTCACATTCCTGGTCTTCTTTCTTCCAAATTCTTTCTTCCATATAAAGCATTCCTCCTTCTTTTACCACCCAGTTGTTACCATTTAGTGTAGACAAAGCCGGTTATAAGGTTCCAGTAATTAGATAGTCTAGTAGGTTGTCATGATATTAATTAATTTATCACCTTTCTCTGGAATACAGCTACAATTCCCCAAACATTTAATTTTGGATGATTGAAGACTACATTCCCCCTATTGGCTTCGAAGTCGAGGTTACTAGGTCACTATTCTCAATTATGCTTCCCTCCACATAAACAACTACTGACCTCTAAATTCTAATAGGTTCGATACTACATTGACTATTTTTCTAAACCGATTCTGCCAAAGATATAGTAGCAAAATCAATGTAAATATTTGAGCTCCGTTGGTGATACGTATATGTTAAAGCATTTGGTTTGCCCTTTCGGTTTGAAGTCTATGTAGTTATCTGACGAAAACGGTTTCTTTGCAATGATGCAATGTTTTCATTAATCAATGAAAGGAGTCGCTTGAAACGGCTGTAAGGAATTGACACATGTACATCTTTGTTACTCATATTTTATTCAACTACCGTGGAATTTTATAAAAAGAATTTTTGTATTTTTATATAAAGTACATGCCTGAACAACCAAGAGCAGATATCATCACTATGTTGGGCCGTGTTATCTACACACACTGCAAGAATATCAAATACAAACACTACTGTACACTGTTTGCTATTCACCTGATATGTTTTGGATGTGCAAATTAGATCGACCTAACAAGGTGCCTCAATTTAAGTACCCAGGTCAACCGAATATTTATTATTATTATCATTATATATATATATATATTAGAGAGAGAGAGAGAGAGACGTATATGTACATGTATGTGTGTGTGTGTGTATACACAGGCACATTCGCACGCACTCCGACATATACAGGAAGAGGGGGAATGGTGTAGACAGTAGGAAGAATATTGTATAAGAATGTAAGAACCAGTGGTGAATGCCTCAGGATATAATTTTACGACAACTCCAACCATTGGTGTTCACTATCAGGCAGAAATTACAACCGGATATGAATTCATTTTTTTGGGGGGGGGGCAAAAATGTAATTATAAGAATGACTGATAGCATTTGACGCAAGATAAATTATCTCTTCCGTCTTTCCCATTAATTTGTATGTCAAATCCCTCCCCGTAATATGGAATAAAAGTAGCACAATTCTGTGAATCTAGCACATCATCAACATTTCATATCTATATTGGTAGGCACTGAACTAATTTCTTCAAATATATAGATGGAAATTTCAATCGTTGTGTTTACAACACCATAAAGCTTCTATCAAAGTTAGTGCTCAGGAGAAATATTGTACTGTACTAAATGAATATAACATCGACATAACGTTAGCAATTTCCTCTACTTGTATCGATTTCAAAATTTGAATGTTGCCAGTCAAAGCAACAATGTAGGCTTTAAAATACGCGTAAATAATATTTCTTATATAAATAAGGGATAGTTGTGCGTGGAAATATTTTTCATTGCGTTTGCTCTATTAGGATTCACCTTGAAATATATAAACATCATAGTTTAATCTATCATATCAACTACCATAATCCTAACATTACAATTTGCACGCAAAGAAAATCGACACAGAATATCTAATAATGGTATAAAATGGAATATTGAATAGTTAGTAAAACAGACACGATAGAAATGCTCACGACATTTTACTTTCTGATATCAAATGTTCGAATTTTCTTTTATTTTCAGCATTTCACATTTAATCTCGAACTGATTCTTGATATCAAATGGTTTCGCAAAGATAAAATTTCATTTAATGCTAAAAGTCACCATTATATTTATTTCGATTCAATTGGTTCTAGATGCCCAACCATGCTACTTTTTACGCTAAGAGAATTGTTACAAAAGTTTTATAAATCCTTCCAAAATCTCTTCAATTTATACGAAAGCAATAGGGAACTAGGAATCCTTCAATGGAACATCTGGATATTCTGTTATCTTGCGGCAAATTTACTTGAATTGTTTGCTATTGCCCAAATCTAATGCGAACTTGCAGCCAAATAAACTGTAAAAAGTCTCAAAGAAGACGCCAGAGATGAATATTAATAAACAGACCAAAATGGTAATTCAAATTTTACTCTTTCACAACTGAGTAACAAGTCCACTGTACACAGCCATTTGGTATTTAGATATTTAAGACATTAATTTCCATTTCCTAGTTCTCACCTTACAGGTCAGTGACAGCAATCAGATTTCCAGAAGTATATGTGACACATGATGGAATTGTTTGCAGGAAAATAAGTGAATCACATATTTTTGTTATGAAACTGCAGTTAAACAGATTTTGAAACTATATTCTTAGCCGTCTGTCGGGGTTTCATATTTATGGTTCATCAGCAAAATCAGTAGAGCGTAAGACTACTAAATGCATCGTGATATTTATTAACGTGTCTTTACTTTCTTCTTTCAAACTCCGACATCATTATCTACACTACTATTTATGCCTATGCTGGAAAGTAATATCAACATTACAATATTTGAAAGATATGCATCATTAACACTCCGAAATGCATTATATCTTAGATCTCTGTTGTTATAGAAGGAAGAAATAAAAGCGAAAATTTGTTGTCGGAATTCTCATCATTGCAAATATAGAGTAGAATAAATAATTGAATTAATATAGCAAGTGAAAATACATCGGAGCAATATGGAATTGCAGCTTTCGTCATATTATTTCAGAAAGCTGTGAAATGAGTTAAATTCCGTCAAATTGTAATCAGTTGGAAAACTCTTACACTTCTACGCCGAGTATTGCTCAGTCTCAAAATTTAAAACTGACGTTCCGAAACACTACAAAGTAAAACTGACATTATACATGATACGTTTTATGCAATGTTCCTTTGCACGCAGGCTGCAAGGAACTTAATAGCATAAATTGTTTTCACTATATAGGTTATTCTGTTTATATTACGACACCATACGTTTATTGAATTTGGAGTTTTACCTTCTTTCATATAGGTATGTAATAATAATGAAGATAATAAATTATTTTGCTATTAGGTGGAGTATTGTTTTTAAAAAAACATTATATTAGGTAAAACATGGTGAAATACGGGTTTGTATCCTTCTGCAGTAATCTTTGTGAACTTTCAGGGAGGGAGGAGATTTTCCTGTTTCTATTCTTAAGCTGTTAGCACTTTTAATAGAAGTCCAGATACTTTTCAGTATCTATGAATACAAAGAATTCAGTAAAATTTCATGCGTTGTTGTTGATGTTATCGTTATCATTATCACCATGATCATTATCATTATATTGGATTGGCAACTAAGTTCCCGCCGTTTTTTTTATTTGAATTTTTTAAAAGGTTTAATAAAAAATAACAACTAATTAATCAATAATGTATTCACCCTTCTTGTTTACAACTTCTTCCCAACGTTCAACAAGATTTTCAATAGATTTTGGTGTATATGCATCCATTTGGTGGATAATTCATATGATGCATTGTCATCAGCATTCGGATTTTCGCATCAACTTTGTTGATATCAGAGTCACGCCAGTTTATAACATCCTAGTTACATGTGATTATCAACATAGCTAATGTGTCTATGACCTAAATTTTATTTCAGGCATTCAACTCGGTTTTCACAGTATCTCTTACTCTACGATAGCATTTCTGTTGTTTGGTTATTAATCGTCTTTATTTTTTCAAACAATGCGGTTTTATATCGATTTTGAATAAGTAAAAGAATACTCGACTTCAGTAGCTCCATGGGGTGTTGGTAGCTAGTCGCCTTATCATCATACATCTGAAATCTATGTTATTAATTTTGTATGTAGTAAATTCAAAGACAAAGGTATACAGATTAACACTTATTTTTATTGGGAGAAAAACTAAACTCTTCAGAATATCTACTCAAACAATCTTTTACGCAACGCCAAAACATACTGATATGGAGTATTAATTCTCATATCGGATGTAAGTCATACATGTTAGGAGAAAATAGTTTGTTTTTTTTTTAAATTAACCTCAAGAATAACTTTAGAGTTGTTGTAGGAACTCCATACTGATGAAAGTTTTAAAAGAAAATATCTTACCGGTGCTTTAACTTAAAATTTAAAGCATAATCAACTATTGGTCATTTTTTACTGTATCTACAAATTCTTTAATTTCCACCTCCTGACGAGATACTAATTATGAGAACAGTTAAGTGACGAGTGAAGAAATAAGCATAAAAATAAAGAACGCCATCACTGCTTCTTTCAGTTCCTAATCTGTGAATGCGATCAACGTTGGCTTTCCTTGTCGATAAAATATGTACCAATTATATATTGGAGTGAAACCAATAGACTGAATTCTCTTCCAAACAAATTAGTTTTCTTCGTAGTCAAATTTAGTAACAAGGACATATGAGCAGGAGCAATTTTTATGTCAGAATTATTGAATACAGAGAGTATTATTTGTTAGAAGAAAGTCGTTACAAGGAAAGCTTTTGTTAGAGTACGCGTTCATTTCATTTAAAAGCCACTGCATATTCTGAAAGCGATTTTGTTGTCTCATTATTCTTTTCAATGTTTTGAAAATGTTTTTGTTTGGGTTGTTACTGAATTTTATAAATGACGTTGCTATTATGCGGAATGTATATTTCAAATGTCATAAATAGTTTGATGACTGAGAGTAGTAGTAGTAGTAGTAGTAGTAGTGGTGGTGGTGGTGGTGGTGGTGGTGGTAGTAGTAGTAGTAGTAGCAGCAGCTGCAGCAGATAGACAGACGGACAGAGTGATAGACAGACAGTCAGACAGAGAGGCGGACAGACAGACGGACGGACGGACAGACGGACAGATAGACATGAAGTGATTGAGAAGCATTCATCTCTAAGCCCTGCTTTTCACCCAGGACTTAGAGATGAATGAGAAAATATCAGAAAAAAAATCGTAAC
This sequence comes from Octopus sinensis, assembly GCF_006345805.1. Lineage (NCBI taxonomy): Eukaryota > Metazoa > Mollusca > Cephalopoda > Octopoda > Octopodidae > Octopus > Octopus sinensis. The sequence goes on from NC_042999.1 coordinate 81,866,055, forward strand.
ACTTAAGCAATTTTAAGCAACATCTCATTGCACTATATACACTTAGATAGAGGTGTGGATAAAAGTAAACAACATGGTCATAGCTAATATTCTAACGGTTGATAGGCCAGCTGTATGCAGTAAGGTTGCTCTAGGCTAAAACGGTATCAGCAATTTATTAGTACGGAATAACCATCATGATAAATTCGACGTTAACATAATACAAAACAATGAAAAACTTCTGTAATGAATGTTTTTCTTCTCAAATGATTGATATTGCAAATTTACTCTGAAAATCTTTTTAACCAGTTTCATTTGCTGAATTGTCAAAGGATATATATTTTCACGTGTATAATTTTTATGTATTCTACATTTTCGTAGATGAATGTAATATGAAATTTATATATGAATACAAATAGCAACATAAAACGTTTAATAAATACCTCTTTCACTATCCAGTTGGTAATTATATAATTATATCTAGTGTCCTACGTCTTGTTTACAATTACTATGGTCATAAGTGACTCATTGCAATTATGTATGGATAATAACACTTAGATTGACTTTCTGTTGCGGTTTCTAACTCCACAGAGAACAATCGCCTTGATTATATGCTGCACTGCCTGTTTACAGCGCTAATATATATATCTAATTTATAGTACATATTCACAAGTATCTGGTCTTCATGAGCAGTTATCAAAGTTAGAACGTTATGTAAGAGTAACTGCTTTAGCTATCATATCGAGGGTTTCCTTAAATTGCAAAATTGTAGTAGTATTCTTCTAATCCATATTCTGTAATAACTAATTAATGGTATAATTAAGCATTACACATGAGGTTGTCTACTGAGGTGAATGCGATAGACAAACTACAGTGCTATAAAAATGACTGCACTATTAATATTAACCTAATCAATTTCATTAACAATTGACTGGCAGTCTGAAAGTAATAAAAGGAAGTTTTCTTTCTATGTCAGAAAATCAAACCGATACATCAACTATTGCTGAACGTGCATCGGCAAAAGTAATCTCATCGCTGAGCACAATAATCTGCATGTATATAAATTCTCTTCGCTCTATCTGTTTGCTCATTTCTGGAATCATAACGCTATCGTATTTTATTTTTGTAATATATTATGATCATTAATTTTAACTTACAGCGTTTTTCTATTTACAGTCAGTTATATAGAAACACAACTGGCTTCACTGGCCGCAGGCAGAGTGTAGTAAACGAGACAAGATATGAACCACTCACATTAAACCAAGCAATTTGATACACTATCTGATCAGCACAGTACGATTCTTCGCTTTTATAATAACATGATTATAAATTGTCACAGTGAATGCATTAAACAAATTTATGAATCCATAAAGTAATAATTAAATATGGAATCTAAAGCCTCAGATTAATTTTACAAATATATCGTTTGTTTCTCTCATTTCTATGCTTTAACGACGACGTTATCCTATCTAATAAAATTAATACATAAAGGGTGTTTCGCTTTAGTTTAATTGAGTGAACTTCATCATTTTCTTTCTTTTTCTTTCCAGTGGATGTTTTAATTTAAATACATTTTACTTTTATTCGTTTAAAATTTAAATAAATTTTATAACTAGATCTAATTTTTTACTCTTCTTTTCTGATTATACAATAATGTATTTTTACTATATTTGTAAGTGTGTGAGCCAACGTGTATGCCTTTATTTGTGTGCGCGCATGAATTTCTAAGTTATTAATGTTTTTCAAAATATACAGTTTTTGTTATAATTTTATAGTTTTCTACTGAATATTTCTTTAATTTATTCCAATAACAATCTAGAAACCGAACATTTTCAGTCGTAAATCTTCATCTCTAATTATTTCGGGTGGTCATTAAATAACGGTGAGAATTTTACCTCCGTTTTCATTGGCTTAAAGTAATAACCAATCTCGGAATAATGAATTTGCTGTGAGGAAAAACGGAGTAAAATATTTCAAAAATTATTTTTAAAAAGTTACACCAAATTAGAACGAGATGAAATATAGGAAAAATAAGAGCAGACCTGTGTTTAAACGAAAATCGATAACAGGGTTATAATATATTGAAATATTCCAACATAGTATGAATATACTTAATATAACGGTTCCTCTTATAGTTGATACATTAATCAATAGAATTGTTCTATATACGTTTACTGTCAATCTAAATTACAAACTTAATCTAAAATTGGCGCCATTTCATTTGGTCATTACTTAATAATTGTTGCGTTCTCCTTAATATAATGATTTCTTACGACGGCAAAAGGCCAATACTTGGCTGTTAGGTACTAGATCGATCTTAGTGAGTGGAAGGGCAACGTTTACCCCGGGGAAATTTTGAGAGACAGTAAAAAGCCGTAATCAAATGCTGCAAGTCATTTTGTCTGAGTCCGTATTTGCCAGTGATTAATATAATTGCATACAGATTTGCAAGGATACAAATTATTAGACTGCAAACATTTATGGAACCTGAGTGTTGTATATTACTAGAATTGTTACGTATGAACATGGAAAAGCAAAAGTTAAATTCGATAATGATATTACCAAATATCAGTATGTGAAAGAAGAAATCTAAATTCTACAAGTTTCTGACGTAAAAGACATAACATTTCCACACAAAAACTCGTATTTGAGAGCTGATGTATACTTTAGTCAAACGAACTCATTACTTCAGTAGTAGATTTTTTTCGTCGAGCAAATAATGAATAGAATTTTCTATTAGAATTGAAAAATTAAAAGACGGATTTATGTATCGCAACTATTGTATAACACACTGTTATCTAATAAGATTTATTTCTAACAATGACACACGGTTACAGACTATGAGCGAAGGTACGGCTGATTAAATGGACGTCATTACTTCTCAAAACTGGAAGAATGAAGACAAAATCTCAGCCTTGGTAAGATTTAATACTCCATACGTGCACGTTAGGATCAGGTATATTCACAAGTAACATGCTGACCGCACACATTCACCTTTCGTCAATTTAGAGGAGGGCGACACTTCTCTCACCGCCATAAATTCTCTCTTCTAGCCTTATCTTAAAACATCGTGCGTGTTTTTGTGCGTGAATGTCTGAGTTGGTGTGTGTGTGTGTGTGTGAATGTCTGAGTTGTGCGTGTGTTGTGTTGGAAAAGTGTTGATAATCCTTGATTGATGTTTTTTATCATAGTGTTTACCTAGACAATCAAGACGATCGAATCCACTAATATTGGAAATATCACTCGGTACGATACAGCTATCACATGCCTAATGTAAATTGGGCAACGTTTAGAGACTGTGGAACCGGTAAGAAATTACTGTCCTCACTCCTGTATTCTGACTGGTTTTACCACATAGTCCTAGTGAATCCTAAAAATATATATATATTTCATGCTTCTTATTACAATAAGAGTCATAAATTATATTATATTTTCAAAAAATCTTAAACTATTTGGATGTCCATCCAGATTCAGGTCATAAAAACTCAATCTGTTCACTTCCGTATGTAAACAACGTACTGATATCCGAACACAACAACTCGTATCAATCAGAAGCTACATGGCCGGCTGGTACACTGGTTTATTGGGCTTTACTGATGGCTAAGTTATGCTTAGGAACCGCAGGGGAACAATAAAGCATTCTTTGATATGGTTAAATGTATTCGCAAACAATGTTGAGCAAGCGGGAAGTACATTATAGAAAGTAGGAAGGCGTCAGCCATCTCCATCTGATATTTCAAAGACAGTCTATCATTCAGTTCAGAATAAGTATGATCATCATACTGCTGATCTATTTAACGTTTCTAATTTCCCAGAGGTCTGATCTAACCAGATCGCACATACATTTCTTCGAACCTCTATCCAAAAGAAGCTACTACCGTATATTATACAAACATAACAGTCTAGCTGTCAAATGGTTAGCCGGCAAAATTCTTCTTGTTAAGAAATCTTTCCCCCTCTCCCTCTGGTACGGGAGCATATGATGCTCGCTTTCTCGATTTCCGATGAGTTCAGTTGCTTGACAGTGTAATCGCCCAGGTACCTCCAGTAGGAGCGGGAGCTCATCATCGCTTCTAACAAATAATAGATGCTACTTTTTAGAACGCATGTTAATTATAGGCGCAGGTGTGGCTGTGTGATAAGTAGCTTGCTTACGAACCACATGGTTCCGGGTTCAGTCCCACTGCGTGGCACCTTGGGTAAGTGTCTTTTACTATGGCCTCGGGCCGACCAAAGCCTTGTGAGTGGATTTGGTAGACGGAAACTGAAAGAAGCCCGTCGCATATATGTGTGTGTGTGTGTGTGAGTGAGTGCGTGTGTTTGCGTTTGTGTGTGTGTGTGAGTGAGTGCGTGTGTTTGTGTGTGTGCGTTTGTACCCCCCCCCCAACATCGCTTGACAACCGATGCTGGTGTGGTTATGTCACCGTAACTTAGCGGTTCGGAAAAAGACACCAATAGAATAAGTACTAGGCTTACAAAGAATAAGTCCTGATGTCGATTCGCTCGATTAAAGGCGGTACTCCAGCATTGCCACAGTCAAATGACTGAAACAAGTAAAAGAGTAAAAGAGTAAAGAGTATAATTAATTACTAATTTACAATTACCCTTAATCATAACAAACCAAAAATTATATAAGGAAATTACAAAATCTCATCTGATTTTGGAAATGCTTAATTTTGCTTTAAAAATTTCAAATTAACATCCCCCCTTTGTATGAAAACTGCGATGATACTATTGTGATTCAAATATACATCCAGGCACCAGATGATTAAAAGTATTTGACGAAATTCTATATCATTTATAAAATTGATGCACTTTCACGTAATCATCAAATAGGTTATCGTTGTTGCATATGTAGAAATGAAGGAACATAGCAAACAAAGTTTGCAAAACTTGTACACGTTAATGATTTTCTTTTCGAATATAATAAGCATCAGCTTTTAAGAGTCACATTTTGTATGCTAAGGTATATTACTATCCTTGTGTACTTAATTAAATTTGAATTGAAACTTTTCATTGATCCACGTTTCGTTATGCCAGCAATTTGTTAAAGATTTAGCAAAATTCGTATTGGATTAAAGATTATCTCCAAATAAATGTGATAAGACGGCAGAAATTATAACTGATACCTTAGAATATCGCTTTCGAATAGTTACGTAGTGCAAATTTTGTTTCAAAATTTAAAACACGTAATTAACCATAGTACATGAACA
>NC_042999.1:81876246-81886246 GCF_006345805.1 Octopus sinensis
TCTATATATATATATCCATACACACACACACACACACACACACATATATATATTATATATATATTATATATATATTATATATATATACATGTACACACACACACTATATATATATATATATATATATATATATATATATATATATATATATATATATACACGAGTGTGTGGTCAAAGGAAAGCAACAAGTACAGAGCAGATGTTACATATGTTATCTAATATTTCGGAGGCTCTTGAGCTGATGTTCTGTAGGTATATTACTGGAGCTTAGCACGTCGGACTTAAGCGAGATGTGCTTGTGTAACGAGACTCTGAAACCTCGAAATGCATGGGCCGTGTCAGAGTGATGATTGCCTATGTGTTTCGTACACACACGCGCACATACACACACATACACATATAAACATACATATATATATATATTGGTAAAAACGGTAATATAACAAAAGAAAGAAAGAGACCTCAATATTATGTAAATATTATTTTATAGATACATATTTATTTATTCATTCATAACACACAAATTACTGCACATTAACCCGGAGTTTCTACCTTTGGATAGGTCGCTTCAACCTTGTTTCTGACGTGAATTTGCTACCCTGGTAACGGTTCATTGAATTTTCCATGTTAACGTTAAACATAGGATAATTCATTGAAATATATATATATATATATATATCTATCTATATATATATATATATATATATATATAATATATATATATATATTATATATATATATATATATATATATATAATTTCAACAATTGAGGGTAAAATTAATTAATTAATCAATTTCACCAAGTGTTCAGTATGCAAAGGGACCATTTAAGGCGAATTCAAATTATTACATTATATAAAAAGGGCTTAGTAAAATAAATTACTTTGCCGCATACTGAACTCATTAGAAATAGCAGCTAAAAAAACATTTATAAAACTATTTCTAATACTTAAAGAAAACCTCTCTCATATAGTGTTTGCTCAATTCAACTCCCGAAAGTATGGGGGGTAGAGACATTAAAAAAATCAAATGCAAAGGTTATTTGAGAACGTACGTTTCAAGATTAGTCAAACTCGACATTTCTATCATCAGCTCAGAACTCCCTGGTTTGGATTTGAAAACACTGAAAGTGGGAGCATACCCCTTCGGCCTCTTATCGCTTCTGAAGATCCGCTCGTAACTAACAGTGCCAACAAACTCAAATATGCAAGCGAAAAATTTCTGCTCTCCCCTTTCCACCAGCGTGGGTTAAAATCAGTAAACACTATGCTTTTTTCGGTAAAATCCGAGGCATTTAAATAGAGAGAGATGAATTATAATTTCAACAATTGAGGGTAAAATTAATTAATTAATCAATTTCACCAAGTGTTCAGTATGCAAAGGGACCATTTAAGGCGAATTCAAATTATTACATTATATAAAAAGGGCTTAGTAAAATAAATTACTTTGCCGCATACTGAACTCATTAGAAATAGCAGCTAAAAAAAACATTTATAAAACGATTTCTAATACTTAAAGAAAAAAGCATAGTGTTTACTGATTTTAACCCACGCTGGTGGAAAGGGGAGAGCAGAAATTCTTCGCTTGCATATTTGAGTTTGTTGGCACTGTTAGTTACGAGCGGATCTTCAGAAGCGATAAGAGGCCGAAGGGGTATGCTCCCACTTTCAGTGTTTTCAAATCCAAACCAGGGAGTTCTGAGCTGATGATAGAAATGTCGAGTTTGACTAATCTTGAAACGTACGTTCTCAAATAACCTTTGCATTTGATTTTTTTAATGTCTCTACCCCCCATACTTTCGGGAGTTGAATTGAGCAAACACTATATGAGAGAGGTTTTCTTTAAGTATTAGAAATAGTTTTATAAATGTTTTTTTTTTAGCTGCTATTTCTAATGAGTTCAGTATGCGGCAAAGTAATTTATTTTACTAAGCCCTTTTTATATAATATATATATATATATATATATATATATATATATATACATATATATATAGTACCGTCCGATATGAATGTATTATTTTAAATATCGATCGGAAGAATTACTACGAATAGGTGTCCTACATGTCTTTCTACATATATACTTTTGTAAATTCTATTTGAAAAGGAAACACACCTGTAATGGGACAGAATACCACACACACATTCATACATATATATATATATATATATATATGTATATATATATATATTTACATATATATACATTTATACATATATGTCACTAAATGTGACTAGGGTGTTAGAAAATACCTACATTGCTTAAAATAAAACCTAAAATTCCCTGGTGTTGTGGTGAACGTGCATTCATATAAATATATGCACTAACAGGGATCTTAATCATCCGAAAAGTGCCTCTCTGTGTATGATTACAGTTAAAGGCATTGAGTACAGCATCAGAGCATTTTAGCTCTTATTTCTAGTAATGCAATAGTTTTCTAACATCGTAGTTCTTTTTGGTGAAACATTGCAAACTGTTGTATATATAGATATATATATATATGTATATATATATATATATATATATATATATATATATATATATATATATATATATATATATATATATATATATATATATATATATATATATATATATATATATATATGCAACAATGGGGCAAGACGCAAAACATCCAGACAGACGATACAAAGAAAACAAGGAAAGGTCATTCGGTGTTTTCTTTCCTCAGTCGAGTTCCAGATTATCTTTGCAATTTCGGCTGGCTATACACGAGATTGCTCCAATCTGGCTATCCCGAGGAAAATGTAAACTAAAATGTAAACTAATTATATATATATATAATATATATTATATATATATATATATATATATATATATATATATTATAATATATATATATATATATATACATATATATATATATACATACATATATATATATATATATATACATATATAGATATATAGATATATATATATATACTTTGATACTTTGATAGGTTTCGGGCATTATTGGCCCAGGCCATGTCCAACTTAATAGCACCACCTGGTGAAGTCTTTCAAGTCAGAATTTGGGCACTATGGCCCACTCAAGTAGAGAGTTATTGTTTACAGAGACATATCCGGGTGTAGGGGGTTTATCCGGGATTTCTTGAAGGAATCTGTCCAAAGAATTCTTGAACCCTATAGGGTCAGTTTCTGTTTTAATGTGTTTTGGTGTAATGTTAAAGAGAGCGGGGCCAAGGCGGATGGCACGGGGCCCAAGCCTTGAATGTACCTTAAAGGTGATGCCAACATCATTTGGGCAATGCTGATGGAATATTTTCCACATCATGCAGATGATGTAGCGCTCACGACGACGTTGGAGAGAATAACATTTTAGCTTTTCTAGTCGACCCCAATAGACGAGGCCTGTCATGCCATCTATCTTTTTTGTGATTGCCCTTTGAGGTGCTTCAACTTTTATGATACCTTGTATTGTGTGGGAAGACCACAGTGGACAACAGTATTCAAGGTGGTGTCGGGCAAAAGTGGAGAAGAGAAGGATAATGGTGTGGATATCTCTCGACTGGAAAGTTCTGAGAATCCAGGAGCACATTCTGCGGGCCATGTCAACTTTGGTGTTTATATGAGTGGCCCAGCTTATGTTATTGTCCACAATTACTCCCAAGTCTCTGATGTTGTTGGACGCCGCGAGAGTTTCACCTGAAGGAAGGGAGTATGGGAGTTTCAGGGCATCATCTTTTCCAAAGTGGATTAACTCAAATTTATCCTCGTTCAGCAGCATATTGTTTTTTTCTGCCCATTGGATAACAGCCAGTAGATCTGACTGAAGGCATGTCCGGTCACTCGCCTCATTTATGACCTTCTGTAGCTTGGAATCATCTGCAAAAATTTTTATGTTGCTGTGCTTGATGATGTCATTAATGTCATTATGTAAATGATGAAAAGAAGTGGGCCCAGCACAGTGCCTTGCGGAACGCCACTACTGACTTTGGCTGGGCTTGATTTTACCCCTTCAACTACAACATGTTGAGATCTGTCTGTCAGGAAACACTTGATCCATTTCAGTAACTTTCCAGAGACACCAATGTTGGATAGTTTTTTCAATAGGATCTTGTGATCGACCCTGTCGAAGTCCTTACTGAAATCAAGGTAGATGACATCGGTGTTGGAGCCCTCTCCCAAAGCTCTCAAAATGTCATCAAAGTGATGCAGGAGCTGCGTTAGGCAGTCCCTTCCATTACGGAACCCATGTTGGTTGGAGATCAGCCGTCTGTTGCTTTCCAGAAATTGGGTTATTCGAGATCTCACCACCCTCTCAAATACCTTGATGATATGAGAGGTGAGTGAGATCGGACGGTAGTTCACTGCAAGGGACTTGTTTCCCTTTTTGAAAACTGGGACAACAGACTGGGACAGAAGGTTTTTTGGAATATAGCCAGCATCCAATGAGTTTCTCCACAGATTAGCAAGGGGAGATGCAAGTTGGTGTCGACACACCTTCAGGACACAAGCAGGGAACCTATCGGGGCCTACTGCTGAATTGTGTTTCATTTCGTTTATCGCCGCTAAGACATCAGGGGCACTAAACGTTATGTCCGATATAGTGTGTTGGGGGTTGACATCACTGATACAGCCCAGATCGGCCATATCAGGATTGCTGAAAACAGAGCAGTATTGTTTCTGCAGTATCTCGGCCATGGATTTGGCATTATCTTGGAGAGTGCCAGTTTCGTCAATTAGAGGGCCAACAGTGGAGACAGTGACCCTGCGTTTCCTCGCAAATGAAAAGAACACTTTGGGGTTGAGTTTGATTTTTTCAATGGCCCACTTCTCCTCAGCTGATCTTTGGTTATTGATGAGGGTCTTCATGCATTGTTGGAGTTTATTTTTTTGGATTCAAGCAGTGCGATAGCCGTCGAATGAGTGTGTTGCTGTTGGCAGTACTTTAGTTTGTTAATTTTTTTTTTTGTTCTTTTTATTTTTCTGATAATGGTTTTTCTGTTTTGGGGGATTCTGCACTTTTTGTTCACAGGTCTGGGGGGAGTGTTTTGCACATATGTCTGTGACGGTGTCTACAAAGATCTGCCAAGATGTTTTATGGTTGGTAGAGATGTGTGTATGTGTAAAGGACCAGTCAACATTTGATAGCTCGTTCCTGATTGCATCCCAGTTGGCTTTATGGAGATCCATGTTGTCAAATGGGTGGGCTGGAGGGAGGTCACTAGGATTAGCTTTCGGCTGGTGGAATTTCATGTTACAGAGAACCATGTCATGGTCTGAAAGAAGGGTTTTTTCCACTGTAACGTTATGTATAGTGTTAGTGTGGTTACTAAACACTAGGTCCAAAATGTTCTGATGTCTTGTTGGGCAAGGACAAGTTGGGACAAGAAAAACTCATTCGTAAAGTCGAAAAGTGACTCTGCTGCTTCTTTGTCAGCGGTTGAGGCGGGAGTGCTTGGTTTCAAACAGTTTGTAGTCCAGTCAACACAGGGTAGATTGAAGTCTCCCATCATGAGTATGTTGCTAGAATGGCACTGTTGAATAAAGCACTTAATGCTGTTAAGGCATTCTTTAAAGCACAGTATGGGTGTTTGGGGCGGCCTATAGAGCCCAATTACTGTCAGGTCATTGGCTTTGTTGTGCACGGTGACTGATTCACAGTAGCCGTTGGAGAATATACTATTTCCATCTGCCGTAAATAAATCATGCAGGAAAATGGCAGTTCCACCCTTCCTCCTGCCGATACGATCCGCGCGGATGGTTGTGAAATTCTTCACTCTCACTTCGGCTTCCAAGTGGGAGTTGTCAAGGTGGGTCTCAGTGAGAATGAAGAAAAGGATGTTGTGTGAATGGTTACCAACCCAGTCTTCAATGAATTGGACCTTCCATTTTTGTGCATTGATGGAAGGGCTGACACCTTGTGCATTGAGTAGGAATGTGGAGGTTAGTGTAGTGGCTGGTTTTGACTGTTGCAGGGGGCTTGGATTTTTTGTGTGTGTTAGTGGCAGCAATGTGGGGAATTGGTGCACTGGGGTAATAGCATAGGATGGTGTTGAGTGATGGCTAGAATGTTTTTGTGTATCTCTTTTGCCATGTTCAACATGGCTAAAAAAGAATTTTCCTGCTTAGGGAGCAGTTTTTGGCTGGAGGTGTGGTTGTACTGTTGGATAGGGTTGTAGTTTCCACTTTTGTTGTTGTTGTTTTTGTGTCTTCCTGAAAAGACTGGACCAGCATTACTGCAGCATAGTGTGTTTCTATTTTTATTTTTATTCAGGTTTGTGTGTTGGCTTGAAGCCCCGTTTCTGTTTGTGCGTCGGGTCCCTGGAAGATGAGTGAAGGGACAGTCACTCAGCAGACATGTTCTCTCACGTTGGGAATACCGGCAGATTTTGGGACTCCGAGTTGTGTGTGCTTTGAATTTCGATTTACTATTTGGTGGTGTTGATGTTATTGTGGGATGCGTGCTTTGGCCTTGGCCGGTAGTGCGTCTAGTGCCGGGTAGATGCGTGAAGATGCAGTCACTATTTGTGCAGAGTCTCTGGCGCAGTGAATAGCGGCATATTTGGGGATTTCTTGTTTGTGCCATGGGGGGCGCATTCTGCTTCCTATGTTTCTTTAAGTTTTTGTTACTGCAGTAGTATTGAGGTGGTGATGTGGGGGAAGAGGGCAGTGGTTTCTTATTTGGTTTTTTGTTGGTATTTTTGGTGATAGAAGACGATGGTGGCAGCGGTGGTGATGATGATGATGATAATTGTGGTGGTTGCCGTGAGAGCGGTGAAAAGATACTGGCATTTAGTGAATCATCTAGTAAGCTAGAGTTGAGGAGTGGCTGTTGTTGTTCTTGTTGCTGTGGCTGTTGTTGTTGTTGTTGTGCTTGACCGATGTTAGGGTCAGCCACTGTGCTGGGAACCAGGAGTGGCTCATTCTGTTGTTGTTGTTGTTGTGGCTGCTGATTTTCTAGCTGTTGCTGTTCTTGAACTGTGAAAATATGAAGCTTTTCATAATGGCCTTTTGTCAGTTTGAAAGATACTTCGATATGTTTCAGTTTGCTATGAATCTGTTTGACGGATCGTGTGTTGACCACTTGTGATGTTTTTTCGGCAATCTCATTCAAACACAAAACATTTAGATTTTCTGTTTGGGAAAGAGAGAACCAAGTGTTTATTAAAACATCAATTTCGTTATCAGACCAATTTCGTCTGTTGCAGGCCTGCAAGTTAGTCATGTTTGTTTTTCTTTTGTTTGTTTTCCTTTTGATTTTTGAAAATATATATATTCTTTCTTGGGAGTTAAAGAAGTGTATATATATATAAATGTTCTCTCTTAAGGGTGTGAATTTTTGATTATTTGGTTGTTTGAGGATATTAAAAGAAAAACAGGTGTATATAACAATTTGTAGTTAAATGAAAACGTACTTATGGGTTTGTAGGCAAACACGTGGTTACAAATATATATATATTTAAGGTCAGTTAAGTTTTGAAGCTGTGTAGCTTGCTACTAACTTGGGAGAGAAACAAATAGACGTCCGTCCAATTCAACAGTTCAGCATCTATATATATATATATATATATATATATATATATATATTATATATATACATACATATAAGTGACTGTTATCCCCTTTTGTTATTTTTTATATAAAAATATACCGGCGTACATACACTTTGGTCTGTTTTACGGAAGTAAAGATATATATATATATATATATATATATATATATATATATATATATTAAATATATATAGATATATATATATAATATATATATCTATATATATTATATAGAAGGAGCTTCTACAGGACTAGAACTGTTTCATTCAAGAGAAATCTTCAGATTTCTCTTGAATGAAACAGTTCTAGTCCTGTAGAAGCTCCTTCTATATAATCAATTAATTTTACTCTGCTATGTATTGAGTACCTTATTTACTGTGGTTAACCCCCAATCAACCCGGGACCTACATATATATATATTATATATATATATATAAATTTTGTACGACTCTATTATTCTTTCTGTTCTTTCACACTTCGTTCATTCCACTCTGCGTTCTTTGTTACCCCTCTCTCACATTTTCTGGACTTCTCTTCATGCTCACTTCCCCTCCTCTTTCACTTCACTTTCTCCCTATCAATGTTATCTCGTCCCTCCTTAATTCTTCTATACTCTGCCTCTACCTCTCTCTCTTCTCTCCCCGCGTGACCGGTGTTCGGCTATGCCTGATCTTTTTTTCTTGGTTCGACTACCATCTGTGTAACAGTTATATTCCTCCCTGTACCTGTCAAATCTTGTCCCAGCCGTAAGGCTTTGCTTTCATCCACACCAGCTTAATTTAGTTCCTTCTTGGTCGAAAGATACAGGTTGTTAATATCCTGTTATTTGTATTTTTGTGCCATTTCTCGGTTTTTGTTTTTCTGTCCTTGTTTTCGCATACATTCGCTGCTTTCTTCCAAGGAATCTAGTGCTCTTAGTGTAATTTTTCCTTGGGGTAGCCAAATTGGAGCAATCTCGAGTATACACAGCTGAAATTGTAAAGATAATCTAGAACTCGACTAAGGGAAGAAAAGTCCAAATGACCCCGTCCTTATTGTCTTTGTATCGTCTTTGTGGATGTTTTGCTTTCTATCCCATTTTTGTATTTTTTATATATACAAATATAGCGGCGTACGTACACTCTGGTCTTTCTCTTATATATATAATATATATATATATATATATATATATATAATATATTATATATATATATAATATATATATATATGTGTGTGTGTGTGTGTGTATGTATGTATGTATGTATGTATGTATGTATGTATACGTAATACATACATACACACATATATGCACACACACACACTAAATGTGAAATATAAAATTCATATATCCTAAGCATGACGAATTTTCTATATCATGTACAGATATATATTCGTGTGTTTATATAATCATGTGTTTGGTAAGATTCACTGTTAATCACACTCGTAGATTTACAAATAAAAGATATAATAATGTACTTTTATATAACTTAGCCCGAACACTTAATCCAACTAACTTCCAACAACCTCTCTTTATACCATAGTGTTTCATTCCTACCTTTATTATGTGACATTTATTATAGATTTACTTACATTCTGTTTAACTTCATTTAAATTTATTATCATCTCCAATCCAACTGCAGTGATATATTAACATACTGTAGTATGCTGCACTTCTTATTCCATAAATGTACATTGCTTCATGCATTAGGTGATTCAAATTTACAAAGTATTTACATCGTTATATTTGAATAGCATGCAACAAATACATATTTGCATCTCTTTTCAAACTTACTACTAAGATTTACTTTGTATCATGCTAACAATATATTACTTATGACCATATCAAAATTTCTTAGTATTCTTAAAGCGTTTAGAAATAGTTCCAGTTTTTCAAAATAGAGTGAATTATGTTATATGTTCCATATAGAAAAAATACTCAATAGACATTCATTATATGATCCACATATTCTAAAATGTCAGATTAGTTATTCATACATAGAGACGAGCACATCTACGAGTTCCAGCATGAGACTTCTATTATTTTTTTTTTATTTTCTATAGATTAATTCATCTCCCAAGAAATCCGCTTAATGTAACTGGGTTCATTGTTAGTGTTTACGTTTATCTCTATGTACGTGCATATATACGTGTACACTTATCTGTCTACAAATCTGTGTGTGTGTATGTGTGTGTTGTGTGTGTGTGTGTGTGTGTGTGTGTGTGTGTGAAGATACTTGTTCTAAGTCCTTTGTATTCCTGACCTAGCGACCGTGGTTTCAATTCCCTTACTGAGCAATGCGTTGGGAACTTAAGTAATGCACTTATCCTTTTCTAGATCTAGTCTCCTCGGCTATAAAAGTATAATACTATGACAAACTAACTTTACGTTCAGGGAAAATATTGGCCTGTTTACGAAGCCAAGAAGGTGGAATCATTCAGAATAATTTAAGATGTATATATATCTTTTGCACTCCGTCGGTTACGACGATGAGGGTTCCG
>NC_042999.1:81896246-81903746 GCF_006345805.1 Octopus sinensis
TCTCGGCGCTTTGAAATTTTATATGCATCCCAGAACAAACCGTTTTGAATTCAGAAAGTAAAGTTCTGAAACAACATAAAGCAATTTTAGTCAATGATTTAATACTTTGGTAAGCCATAGAAGAACGTTGCTGAGAATACAGATTAGTATCGCTGCAAAAAGAGCACGCTTTCTTCTCAACATATAAAGCACCTTAGCTAAATAGTCAGAATATATACGCGGGAGAAAATTTTGCTTAGCATATTGCTCGATGCACTAACAATTCTTTAATTATAATAATAGGAGATTTTATAACCAAATAGTAAAGAATGAAGTACTGAAGATAAGAAACCTAATGCAGAGGAAGTTAGAAAGTTTTGGAGTAATATTTGGGATAAACCAGTCAACCATAATAGAGGTGCAGTATGGTTAAAGAAAGTGAAGGAAAAAGTAGTGAGTGAGAGCAGCCAGATCTTAGATTAGACAGTGCATTAATGAGTAACGTGCTACGGAAAATGCCGAATTGCAGATATAGTTCAAGAGTACTGGCTAAAGAAATTCAGTAGTTTACAAGGGAGGCTGAGGGAACAATTTCAGGATTGCCTTAATGGTGCAATAATACCAGATTGGATAACTAGTGGGAGGACAATAACCATTATGAAGGATAAGCTCAAGGGTAATACAACGAGCAACTATAGACCAAGAACTTGCTTACCATTAGTGTGGAAGCTGTTAACGGGAATGGTTTGAGAAAGCATTTGCAAGCACCTTGATAACCAGAATTTACTACCAGAAGAGCATTGGGTTGTAGGAAGAAAGCTAGACGGACGCACGATCTATTATATATAGATAAATCAGTTCTAAAGGAAGTAAAAGCTAGAAAGAAAAATCTAACAATAGCATGGATTGATTATTGGAAAGCTCGTGGCTGAGTGAATGTTTGAGCATATTCAGTATAGCGGACAACATAAGAGAATGAATTAGCTTTAGCACGAAACAATGGAAAGTAGATCTCTACTGAGGTGACATGATCTTAGGGAAAGTTAATATCAAAATAAGAATTTTCCAGAGGGTCTCGTTGTCCCCGTTAATATTTGTCTTCTGTTTCATCGCCCTCAATTTAGTATTAGGTTAGGCGAAGGCAGGGTGTCAGTTCAAAAATAGTAATGGGAAAATTAACCATGTACTCTACATGGATGACTGGAGCTTTGTAGGAAGAATGAAAAAGAGACAGATTCCTTGATACAGACAAGGACTCTTCAGCAAGTATATAGGCATGGAATTTGGCATAGATAAGTGTGAAAAATTAGTCCTGAGAAGGGGACAGGTAGTCAACAGCAACGGCATCCAATTACTAGACGTTTATTATTTTTGGCCTGAACTTAGATCCCTCCTGATAATTTTTACTGTCCCTAAGAGACAAACTTTCTGTAGGAGCTCTACCGGGCATTCTATTCCTATCTCCTTCAGTCATTTGTCTATATCATTTCTCACTGTTCCCAACACATCAAATATCAAAACACAAACTTTACAGCTTTCTTACGCCATTTTCTTCATATTTCAGATTTTAAGTGATTGTATTTTTTCTTGTTTATCGTCATCTTTCTTTACGACTCTGGAATCAAACGGGCGTGATAGGTCGATCAGTAAGCGACTTCGCTTTTACTTATCTATATTTGTTATGGCCGATTATTATTATCATAATAATTATTATTATAAATATTATTATTATTATAGTTTTATTATTATTATTATTGTTATAATTATTATTATTATTATTATTATTATTATTATTATTATTATTATTATTATTATTATTATTATTATTATTATTCAGTAGTTTTATTTTTAAAGCATGCTTTCACTTCACTACCCAGCGCAGCTCTGTGTGCCTTGGGTATGTGCTGTGATTTGTTGTGATGCTCTGATGGTTATTGTATACAAAGTGTTCTGCGTTGGATGTGTGCAGTGCCTAGCAGTGCAATTTTCTGTATGTTATATGTGTTTGTAAGTCCTGGTGTTTTTGTTATGTATTCGTCTGAATATTTTTTTTATTATGCCGAATGCACCAACTATGATAGGGATTGTTTCTGTTTTTAGATTCCACATTCTGGTTACCTCTATTTCCCAGTCTTTGTATTTTGAAAGTTTCTCCATTTCTTTTAGAGACACGTTGTCATCTGCCGGTATTGATACATCAATTAGAAAGCATTTTTTTCTTCATGATCTCTGACAACTATATCTGGTATGTTGGCCTTAACATATATATCTGTGTGTATTGGCATATCCCAGACTATGGTTGCTTTCTCGTTTTCTGTGACCTTTTTCTGGGGTGCCTATACCATCCTTTTTCTGTTGTTATTCCATAATGTTGGCATAGATTCCAGTGTATGTAGGTTCCAACTCTCTCATGTCTGTGAATATATTCCTTCTTAGCCAGGACTGGGCAGCCAAAGATAATATGATTTATTGTTTCTTGTCCATCTCCACATATTCTGCAGTTACTTGTTATATTTCTTTTCATTACATGTTTTTGGTAATTTCTGGTGGGGAGGCTTTGGTCTTGTGCTGCAATTAAAAATTCCTGTGTCTCTGCTTTGAGTCCTGAGCTTCTCAACCATTGCTGGGATTTTTCTTTGTCTATTTCTTTTGCATTTAATTTAGTCTAGTATTTAGCATGAAGGGGCTTTTCGTGCCATCTTTTTATCATGGTTCGTTGCTGTTCTAGTTTTAGTTTGGATTTCATTTGTTTTATAGATTTTGTTGTTTCTTCATCATCTTCTTTCTTTTCATATTTGTTTGGTGGTATGATTTCTTGTTTGTATTTGTCAGCTTCCTTAAACACTGAGAACAGTTTTTGGTTTTCCTCGTGTTTTGGCGCTATTTGTATCAGTTTTCCTTCCTTCTGAAGTAGATATTTTTTCAGTCCTATGGTGGTTATTTTATAGTAGTTTTCCAGCTCTATAAGGCCTCTACCACCTTCTATATTTTGTATATATAGTATTTCTATGTCAGATTTTTTGTGATGCATCCTAGATCCTCTCATTAGTTTTCTTGTTTTCCTATCTATTTTGGTCAGTTCATTTAGTGTCCAGTTAAGGATATTGTAGCTGTAACTTATAACTAGGACGGCTAAAGTGTTAATACCTATTATCTTGTTTTTAGCATTGAGCTCCTTTTTTAGTATTGATCTAACTCGTCTATAATATTCTTTTTTTATTTTCTCTTTCATTTGTGTGTGTCGTGTCTTATCTAGTTCATGGATTCCTAAGTATTTGTAAGTTTGGCTTTGGTCTAATTCTTTTATTTCATTGGTTTTATCTAGTGTGATGTTGCTACTCTTAACTTGTTTTCCTCTTTTCAGGGATACCTTGGCGCATTTTTCTAATCCAAATTTCATATCTATTTCTTTGGTAAATCAATGAACTCTTTTAGTAATGTTTCCAGCTGTTTGTCATTTGTAGCGTATAGTTTTAGGTCATCCTTACATAAAAGGTGACTGATTGCTTTGCCGTAACATTTATATCCGCATCCAGTTCTATTTAGCATATCAGTTACAAGTGACAGTGCCAAGAAGAAAACGAGTGGAGAGAGCGTGTCTCCCTGGAATATTCCTCTTCTAATGGGGATGGCTTTGGTTTTTATGAGTCCCTCTTTTGTTTGGAGTTGTAGCACTATTTGCTATTTATTCATAGAGTGTCCTATGTATTTTATAATTGTTGGTGCTACTTTGTTAATGGCTAGTGTTTCGAGGATCCATGTGTGGGGGATGCTATCAAACTTCCTTTCTGTTGTCGATCCAGGCCATACTGAGGCCTTTCTTCTTTTTGTTACTGTCTTCAGTTATGACTTTATTGATCATTAGTTGATCTTTACAGCCATATGAGCTTTTGCAGTATCCTTTCTGCTCTTCTGGAAACAGGTTGTTTTCGTCCAGATGCTTGTTTAATCTTTGTGATATTACTGTAGTAAATGCTTTGAGGATTGTAGGGAGACAGGTTATAAGTCTGTAGTTTTCTGGTTTTCCTGTCTCGTTGGATTTGGGAATTAAGATGGTTTTCCCCTTCGTGAGCCAATCATTGTTGTTGTTGTTGTTGCTGGTGGTGGTGGTGTTGTTGCTGTTACTATTATCAATAAATAACGATATGATTACCATTAAATCTGACAATATGTGTGCTGACGCTTGCCTGCATAATATGATATAACCACCGCCCAACATATTTTATTACACGGAAGTAAATCTATATATAAATTAAAGCGGCATAGTTGTGTATGTACCTGTATGTATGTATGTATTTATGTATATGTATATACACATGTACATATATGTATATATATACATATGCGTACATGTTTCTATATGTATATATATATATATAATATTTATATATAACTATATAGATGGATAGAGAGAGAGGGCGTGAGCTAGAGTAACAGACAAAAGATTTACCTATCAAGAACATTGTATGACTTAAGATATTCATACAATACACAGAAACACAAAAACATGGGTATACATGTAGGCATTATATATATATATTATATATATATCTATATGATATATATATATATATATATAGAAAGAAGTTTGTTTGGTAAAGCACGTGGGTGAATATATAATAAGAAAATAGTAAAGTGTGAAAAAACGACAGAAGGCTAAATGTTAAACATATATATATTTGTGTCAAAATGTCTGGAGAATATTGTAAAAATTTTTTTTCGTTTCCTTAAAATGACATAATTTTAAAATTTTTTAAAGAAATTACCGGTTTCGCGTTGTAGCTTTTCAAATTTCTTGTGACGTTATGTTTATATTGCATGGAGGGATCGTTGTTTATTTCCAGGAGATTTCTAAATAGGGGAGGTAGTGAGTGATTTCTTCCGGTGTAAGGGAGATAATCGCTTAAAAATTTTTTTTTCCCTTTTCCTTGTTAATTTCTCTGTGTCAGTATGTTCGGATGGTTGAGTCTGGGTTTGTACTTTTCAATGAAGAATGTTTCCTTGTTCAGTCTCATATATATACATACATATACATATACTGCTGAATTTACATGTTATATGTGTACATCTCTCTCTCTCTCTCCCTTCCTTCCTTCCCCCCTCTCTCTCTCTCTCCCTCCCTTCCTTCCCCCTCTCTCTCTCTATGTATATATATATATACATGTACAGATGCGCGTAAATGATGATGTTTCTATCATGCCTCATTTTACCAACAAATGGTGTTATAAATGTGATGCAAATTTTCTATCTTGGATATCAGGGAAAAGCGACACAATAATTTTTTATATTAATTGGGACTATACTGTTTATTGTATATGATATTGTTTTGTTTCATTTATACATATTACGTATTTTTCGTAATAAAAGAGGAGAAATCTTGTAAATTTGAACACTTTTAATAAGCAGCTATTACTGTCGCCAGACTGATATGCCTGCGTATATGAACGTATCTGTATATATATATATATATATATTATATATATATATATATATATATAAATATATTATATATATATATATATATATATATATGTATGTATATCATATATATGTATGTATGTATATGCATATATATATATATATATATATATATATAAAATATATATCTATGCATATACACACACAGTTATATACATATATGCATACATACATATGTCTGTATGTGCTTGTGTGTGCGCCTGTGCACGTATATGGGATGATCTTTCTGCGTATGTGAAGATATGTGTATATGTTTGTGTGTCTGTGTGTACAGGTATAAATATTGTGTAGAACTAAAATTCATTTGAAAAATTACACGGCAGGAAGTGTTAACGCGACAAATTATAGATAATGAAATATATATGTGTTTCTCCTAGACAGGAGTCAAGTCTTAAAATTCGATGTTCGATAGCAAAACACCATCGATAAAATTGACAGTTATAATAGAAATAATTTTTCACACTAACATAATTATATATATTCAATACCACATTTCAATTTCAGGACTTAATTTTATGCATATTCACTTTTTATATTGCCTTTTTTTATAGTAGGAGTTTTTGTATGAATTTTATTACTTGAGATATATTTCAATTTATTAGATATTTCTATTTTCTTTAAATATTCTTTAAAAGTTCAGCATTAAAATAACATGGTTTCAGTTAAGTATATGTGTGTGTGTGTGTGTGTATGTCTAAATGTAAATGCGTCTTATGTGTGCGTTTTGATTAATAATATTTCTGTGGATCAATATTAATAATTCATAATTTAATGTCCATAAAGATAACTTATCACAGTTCCCAGTCACAAATTCATATCAGTATGTATATACAGAAACATACGCATACACACACACTCATACTTGCACATATATTTGAATGGCTGTATAGGTATGTGTGTATTTGTGCATGAGAGCGATTCCGCATTAATAAACACAATTTAGTTTGGTCGTTGTATGTATGACTAACATTGAAAAAGAGGAAACTATGCCTTAAAACTAAATGAATATTTATTTATAAATAGAAAAGAATGGATTTTCATTTGCGTGGAACAATTGAGATGGTAAAAGTTGTAAAACAATAACAAAAGAATCAAAAACAACTACACACATGAATCTATGTGAACTTAATCGTTACGATGATAAAAAAAACATACATATAAAACTAGTGTATGAAGAAATATTCTTAAGTACTCAACAATAAAATAATATATTATATAAGACGCAGGTTACTTCGATAATATAAGTGGGATTGAAAGTTACCTGTTGGGCTTGATTTTATGTTACTAGTTTTTTTATATATTTTGTCAGAAACAATAAAAAAATCATATAATCATATTTCAGAAAAATCACAAAAACTAATAATTTTACGATAAGATGTCTAAAAAACATTAATATTTATGTTTTTTTCTTTTTTTCATTTTCAACAGAGTAATTTTCGAAAAGATATGAGATTTCTGAAAATCGAAGTCCCCATGCACCGTTCCAGTATCCAATAACTTTCAGTTTAAAATAGATATGAAATCCAATGGAAGTTACGAAGTTCGAAAGATTGAGTTTTCTGAAAGAAGGAGAAAAAAGTCCTTACGGGTCTACAATTCTTTGATAATGCATTGGTAATTTTATTGCGTTCTTTGTTTTGCTACTTTCGTAAGTTTTTTTATAAGTTCTAACTTCATCCATTAAATATGGGGCTTGGTGCAAAATTAAGAACACTGGTTATCCAACTTCACGTTTGGAAGACTATATACAAGAATTATATCATTTGAATCCTCCTTCGTATTGACCTATTAAAATACATTCCGATTGGGATATCTTGATACCATACGTACATCAGTACTCTATATCCCCCTCCCTCCTCAGTATATATATATATATATATATATATATATATATATATATATATATATATATATATATATATATATATATAGTGTATATATAGGTGCAGGCGTGGTTGTGCGATAAAAAGATTGCTTCACAATCTTATGGTTCGGGTTCAGACCTACGGAATGGCACCTTGGGCCAACAAAAATCTTATGATT
>NC_042999.1:81908746-81936246 GCF_006345805.1 Octopus sinensis
AATAATGGTAACTCTGCAGTCGAAGTGACTCAAAACATACACTCAGTTTATGGGAAATTGCTTTAATGAAAGAACTTGCAGGAGATCATTTTCAAAATTGAAGATGAAAATCGAATAGGATGTCCAGTTGAGATTGATGATAAGCTCCTTGAGTCATTACTGGAAGAAAATCCGTCATTATCAGTTGAAGAATTGGCAATAAACCTTACTTCAAACAATACAACAGTTCATCGTCATCTTCAACAACGTGGAAAGATTCCTAAACTTGAAACATAGGTGCCTCATGTATTGTCCAAATATATATGTATGTATGTGTGTGTATGCATATATGTATGCATACACACGGCGGTGTATCAGCATGGCCGCAGCTCTGAGCTGAAACTAGAGAAAAAAATATGAATTTCGCAGACAGGAACTGAAACAAATCGATCATATATATATGTACATATGTAAGTCTATGTGTTTTGGTATTGGCACATACCATAACCAGTGCATCACTAACACAGGACATCCCACAAGGCATCTTGGAGACATCCAAGATCTCACCACTGGCATCAGCTGGATCTCATCATTACACGAAGACCCTTTCTTAATTCTGTTCAACTGACTTGTAGTTACCACAGCGCGGATTGTGACACAGATCATTCACTAATAAGAAGCAAGGTGAGGATTCTGCCTAAAAAGTCCATCACTCCAAGAAAATGGGCCGACCACGCATTAACACTGCCTGAACCTCCGACCCTACACTGCGACAATGTTTTGCTGTTTCTATCAAAGTTGCCCTCAGTAGCTGCCCAACAACCACTGCTGAAAGTAGGTGGAATTATATCAGGGAAGCTTTGTATACCACATCAATAGATACTTTCGGCATGAGAGAAAGGAAAAACACAGATGCTGTTCAGTGCTGGGCTCTCAGAGCTGGAAACAGTTATCGAAACAAAGCGTGCAGCTCTGATGTAATAGAAGAGTGATTCTTCTACAAAGTCACTCGAAGAACTCAGAAAGGCAAGAAATAAAACCCAACTGACTGGCAGACGCTGTGCAAATAGGTATTGGTAGGAAATCTGTCAGAGTATCCAGTCAGCTGCTGATACTGGTGACACCCGTGGGATGTATGCCGGTTTGGAGAAGGCCCTCGGTCCATCCGCAACCAAGTCAGCCCCTCTGAAATCAACTACTGGGGATCTCATCAAGGACCAAAGCAAGCAAATGGATAGATGGGTGGAGTACTACCAGGGTCTCTACTCACGAGAGACCACGGTAGCTGAGGCTGCAATCGAGGGTGTCACGATCTTGCCAGTCATGTGTGAACTTGACAGTCTGCCATCTATAGCAGAGCTCACCAAGGTTATTGACTCCCTAGCAAGTAACAAAGCTCCGTGAAAAGACGGCACCACCTTAGAGATCATCAAAACCGGCAAAAACACCATCCTGCTTCGGCACCTTCATGAGATTCTGTATCAGTGCTGGGAAGAGGGTACAGTCCCTCAGGATATGCGGGATGCTAACATCATTACGCTTTACAAAAACAAAGGTGACCGTGGTGATTGTAACATTTAGCGTGGAATATCTCTTCTAAGCACTGTTGGAAAGGCCTCTGCTCGCATTATCCTTCCATTCTGCAACTACTTGCTTCTCGAATTTATCCAGAATCGCAGTGTGACTTTAGAAGAAGCAGATCAACTATTGACATTATATTCTCCATACGCCAACTTCAGAAGAAGTCCAGAAAGCAGAAAATGCCATTATATATGGCCTTCATTGATCTGACAAAGTCCTTTGACTTGGTAAGTAGAAAAGGCCTCTTCATCCTGCTCTAAAAAATCGGATGTTCACCAAAGCTGCTGAGGACCATCACATCTTTCCATGATGATATGCAAGGCACCATATAGCACAATGGTTCAACATCAGCCGCCTTCCAAATAAAAATGGGACAAAGCAAGATTGTGTCCTTGCTCCTACATTATTTGGCATCTTCTTCTCGCTGCTGCTGTCACATGCCTTTGAGACATCAGATGATGGAGTGTTTCTGCACAGTAGAAATGATGGGAAACTGTTCAATCTCTCGCGTCTGCGTGCCAAGATCAAAATCAGAAGTGTCCTGATCAAGGATATTCTATATGCTGATGATACCGCTCTGGTATCACACACAGAGGAAGCCATACAAAGGCTCATCAACTGTTTCGAGCAAGCATGTGGCAACGTTGGCTTATTTATCAGCCTCAAGAAGACCAACATCATGGGTCAGGCTACATCGACCATCCCAAACATACATATTGGAGACCACAGACTACAGGAGGTGGAGAAGTTTAGCTATCTTGGCTCTACCGTCACCTACAACCTATCCCTTGATACTGAGCTCAATATACGCATTGACAAGGCAGCTGCTGTGATGGCCCAACTCTCCAAACGGGCATGGGACAACAATTAGCTGACCAAGACCACAAAAATGAAGATTAACCAGGCGCGTGTACTTAGCACTCTACTGTATAGAAGTGAGACTTGGACGCCATACACACGCCATACGACGTCATACGTCGCCTAAATATCTTTCACCTGCGCTGCCTCCAGAATAATGTCCCCAAAAAAGATGTCCTCAAGCAAGCAGGAATACCAAGCATGTTTACACTCCTCACACAAAGACGTATGAGATGGCTTCGACATGTTAGCCGTATGGAAGATAGCAGAATCCCCAAGGACATACTCAACGGAGAGATTGCTAGGGGCCATTGGTCTGTGGGTAGACCGTTCTTACGATACAAGGATGTTTGCAAAAGGGACATGAATGCCTGCAACATCAATATTACCACCTGGGAAGCAGTTGCCAGCGACCGTGGAGATTGGCGACGTACCGTAAAAGAGGGAACACAAAGGAGTGACGTAGAGGGAGAGGAGAAATGGAAAGACAAGAAAAGATGTCAACAAGAAAGTATGACATTACAACCAGCCTGGCAGAGTCTTCGCTACATTTGCGGCACCTGTCACAGGGAGTGTTTGTCCAGGATAGGACTACACAGCCACAGCAGGAGATGTATTGGGATATGAAATGTAAAAGCCGGACTTGATTATTTTATGCGCAACTCCATTGTCTCCCGAGACAAAAAGAATGTCAACAACAATATATATGGATTTCGGAGACAGGAACTGAAACAAATCAATCGTATATATATGTATATATGTAAGTGTATGTGTGTGTCTTTGTGTCTGTGTTTCGCCCTCATCACTGCTTCACAACTGTTGTTCATTTATTTACATCCACAAAACTTACTGGTTTCACAAGAACAAACTAATAGAATAAGTACCAGGCTTATCAACATAAAGAAGCACTAGGCTGTGTCTCATATTTTTGTTTGCCCACTCAGTTGTATCTATCAATTTATCTTTGTGTGTATGTGTGTGTGTGTGTGTGTACACCTATATATATATATATATATATATATATATATATATATATATAAAACACCCTAATGGGAACCTTAACTCCCAAATTTTAGTCATTTCTTTTATGATCCAAAACTATGTCAAAAGTACTGAATGGATCTTTATGAAATTTGGAAATTATATTCTAAGCATAAGGGTCATAACCCCCATGACAATTCATATATTTTTGCTGTTGATGAAATTTTAACCATAGATATTAAACACAAATGAACTAATATTTATAAAATTTCATCTTCATACAAAGTTAGAAAGACCCTCCATGGGGACTTAACACCCACAATTTTGTTATTTTATCTAAGCAAATACGAATACAGTTGTGCTCTTGGAAGCTGTAGGGCTACCCGAGCATAAAAGCTGGGCATTATTTCTAATTCAATGGTACAACAGTGTAACAGTTTGCTTTATATTGTGATTTCTGCAATGTGGGGCATAAATTGTTAAGTAAATGAGAGGCATCTTTGTCCCCACTGATTCAGTTGCAAAGTGTTGAGTAAAGTTATTTGATTGCAGACCTCCTTTCAGTCTTTTTATTATCACTCGGTCGCACATAGTCCCCAGATTGTAACATTGATTACAAGGCCTTCCCAGATGACTGACTGGTTATTCGAAGACATTTATAGATTTTAAATTTATTCTGTCCAGTTATGTATCAGTATAGTGGTCATTTGCAAACTCCAGATGTGACACTTTAATTTCTCCTTAGCCCTCACCTCACACAGTTGTTAATGTTGATTTCAGTTGGGTCACGCCCTTCCAATTGCTATAGATTCGTCATGCATCTTACGGGTGTGCCTGTCACCTGGATGGTGAGGAATCCTACATTGGGAGTGGTAACGACTAGGGTAGGAAAACTGACTGCTTATTGTGATCATTCGTCTTTTGGTTTCCATGTGGCACGATTACAATTTTTTTTAGGGTGTGTAAAGAGGGAAATAACCCTCATTTGCAATGTTTTATGAAATTCGAAGCATAGATATCCCAGTTCATTCAGAAAATATAAGAGAAAAGTCTAATTCTTCAATATATATATATATATATATATATATATATATATGTCCTAGCAGAGATACCCGGCGTTGCCCGGTTACATTCAGTATCAAGGGATAGGTTGTAGGTGACGGTAGAGCCAAGATAGGTAAACTTCTCCACCTCCTGTAGTCTGTGGTCTCCAATATGTATGTTTGGGATGGTCGATGTAGCCTGACCCAAGATGTATATATATATATACAACAGCAGAAGCAGCGGTGTTATTACAATCGTACTTTCTCTTGCTGCTGTAAATAACGGAGCCTGTTTATGTTTGTTGGAGAGCGACACAGCTTCTGCACTTTGCACGGTACCTAGCTCTTATGTGGTGGGAGTTGTCCCACTAATTGCTAGCTACACCAGGTCGATATCCACGGCAACGGGCATTTACAGAAAGACCAATTAACGGGTGAATGTGAATTGTATACACATGTATCTATTTATGTCTACGGAAAGTGTTTGCTTGGTGTTTCATGTCTCTCTGCATCTAGATAAGACCCATCACACATAGCATTACATTCAAGTAAACACACGTACACATGTACCCACTGTAATTACGAATACACACGTATACAGACACGCATTGTTTTTGCACACACCTTTCCAAAGTTATGTATATTAACGCAGAAAGAAATAAATAATAACAAAACAATCATTCAGAAAACCAATAGAGAGACGGGAAAAAAAATTAAACAAAAAATATCAGGAAAGAGAGAAGCAACACGCGATTTCAGCGAGTGATATAGCAGTCCAACACTTACATTTTCCAGCCTCTGTCTGCGATAAGACCCACTGCATGACTCTTCTCTGCGTAGATTACATCCAAGGACTTAACAATCAGCTACCTGATAACTGTGAGGCAAAACTGCACTCTTCAGGAAGGATATATCATGTCAAATATTTAAGCCACCTGATGAATGACTGCGACTCAAAAATTTGAAGACAGCAGGCAGGAAACGATCGTAGTGGGATATTAATTATATTTTTTGATAATTTTGTTACATATTTAAATAATATAAATTAATCATATGTATTGGCATAAGTCTTTCATTGTTTGATTTGCCTAATAGTGGTTTTGTCTCTAATTTAATATAATATATATATATATATATAATATATATATATATATGTATGTATATGTATATATATATATGCTTCTTTATTTGTTTCAATCATTTCAATGCGGCCATACTGGAGCAGCGCTTTAGTGAAACAATTCGATCCTAGGACATTCGTGGCAAGCCTAGTACTTATTTAACCCAGTCCTTTTGTTTTAAGTCTGGTGCTTATGCTAACGTTCTCTTTTGCCGAAATGCTAAATTAGAACAACGTAAATACACCAATACCTGTACTCAAGCGGTGATGAAGGACACCCCAGACAGAAACACACACACACACACACACACACACACACATATATATATATATATATATATATACGACGGGCTTCATTCAGTTTCTGTCTAGAAAATTCACTCTTCAATGCTTTGGTCGGCCCAAGGTGCCCCACAGTTCTTACCACAGAATGACGCCTCTGTGTGTGTGTGTGTGTGTGTGTGTGTGTGTGTGTGTGTGCGTGTGTATGTGCGTGTGTGCGTGTGTGTCTTGAAGCAAATTGTTCAAATTTAAATCTGAATGCTATATTCATTGCAAGTAAGAAAGCTGTGCTCGAGACTTAATGTTTTTCTATCACACTCCGAGACAGGTTCTTTTTATTATTGTACCGGATGCTCCTGAGGGTTGATTTCTAGCAAATGTGTACAATTGTATACAATTTAACAGAGAACGTTCTCATATGTATTTTATGAAATACGTGTTTAACAGGTAGTGATTTGTCTACCATTTACTTAACAATATATCAGTAGATACGACCACCGGGTTTGAAAATTTTTCGTTTTACTCGTGTTTGAACATTTGTCAATTGTGTATGGAAATCATTCTGAAATTATGTATCTTGTTGCCCGAGTTTCATTTAGAAAAGAGAATTGTGTAACATTGTATTGTATAGTTTATTACATACTTTCATGTCATTAAGCAAATCTAAACACGATAAAGGCATATATAAATCCATAGAATCTGACGTATTCATAAGAAAACTGCTATACGATTAAATAGAATTTTCTCTGAAAAGAACTTCTGTGTTATCGCTTTCAAACCAATTCTTACCAGTATATCTTTAGACATTCAAATTTCTTCTATTCAACGAATCCAATGACTTAGAACTGAATCTGTCGACTCGAAATTAATACAGCAGCAGCAATTTCAGAAATCAGACAATGATTTTATTCCCAAATAGAGCAGACGGGGAGGGATTTTCCTTCTATGAATGGAGTGAATCGAACAGTTAGTATAGATACTGAAACATATTGTAATATGTTGCACCTTTAACGGATGGAGACATCAACTTGAAACGTGGAAATACTGATGTGAACGTAGCTCTACGTGAAATTATAGCTTAATGTGTTCTATGCTAAATTATATGCTACGCCCACTGCCGTGTCTTTGTACTCTTCTACCGGAGATTAGAAGGCATGGCGCTAAAATCTTTGAAACACTTCAATCCTAGTTAGTTCTTCACACGCACACACACACAGCCTCTCTCTCTCTCTCTCTCTCTCTCTCTCTCGCTCTCTCTGTCCTGTATTTCTCACTGACTGTTTATATTCAATAAAATCCTTTACGATAAAAGAAAGCTGGAGCACAGAGTCAATGATACTACTGAAGATGACACCAAACAAAATATCCTAGATAAATTTGATAAAGAAATTGCACACATTCGATAAAGAATTATCAGCTTAAAATACAAGCATGTCCTTAAGATGCTTCCTATGCTTCACGAAAGAAAAAAAATAAAGAAAATATTAGTTACTGATGCAATTCGATATTTCATCGCATTAGAACTATCTGTAGCTAGTTGATAATTTTATCCGTTGTAGGTATATGAGGATTGACTTTATTCTGCCTTTCTATGCAGTCTGCGTCACTACAAGGATTCCGCGACTTGCTCGAGTTCAACTTGCGCGAAATTCGACTTGCGCGAGCCAACTTTTGATACCGAGTGTTCGGGTTGCGCGAGTTGTATTCTCGACTTGCGCTTGTTGTAAAAATATTTATTATCCAATATTTATTAACAGTGAATTATTAGCGATGGATAAGGAGATTTCTGACGAAGACACAGGTGATCCTTCGACTTCAGATGGCCCACAAGAAAGACAGTAGTTAAAATTGCAACAGCTGCAGAATATGATGCAGACCTTTGAAAGCTTAAAAGACCAAATAACGAACTTTGACGAGAACACTGAACAAGTGCAAAGAAATTTGGAACATGATTTTTCTTGTCATAAAAAAATGTTTGATCAACTGAATAAGTAAATTTATTTGCTATGTATTTTTCTATATTCTGTTTATAATCATTAAACAATTTGTATTACTTTTTGTATTTTGTATTCGTACAAAGCAGTCACCAATAAAAGTTTTTGGGTTTCAAATAGAAAGA
Source organism: Octopus sinensis (assembly GCF_006345805.1). Taxonomy (NCBI): domain Eukaryota; kingdom Metazoa; phylum Mollusca; class Cephalopoda; order Octopoda; family Octopodidae; genus Octopus; species Octopus sinensis. Next base: position 81,916,710 of record NC_042999.1, read on the forward strand.
AATTCCATTCAATACTTTCTCCAAGTGTTTCTTTAATATAACAATATTTAGCAGTTATCTCGGAAAATATTTATAGAAAACAATATCTGGTACTCGACTTGCGCGAATTTCGACTTGCCCGTCCCCCAATTACTCGTGCAAGTCGAGGAATCCCTGTATTTCCATTTTTTGCTTGATTTCTTTTTCTTTAAATCTCATTCAACCAGTGTCTTTGATCACAATCTTTGTTACTGGTCTTAATTATATTTAATGACGTCACTCTGACCAACATCGGAATTTTGTTCATTTTATTAACAGTTTTTTAAGACGTGTTGACACCACATGCACATATCTGATTTACACGTAAATTACGAGGTAAATGAGAGATAAATTACAAGCTAAGTAATGAGAGGTATTGATACATTGGCTGAATTTGCAAGAAATAACAGCCAAGACTTCCTCCACTTAGGTCATACTGTTTTACGAAAGGAACAACATAACAGATAATTGGGTCCTCGAGACACTATGCTGAAGATAGAGAACGGGTGGTAAGTGTTGGAAAACTTGATATGAGCAATTGTGGGGTAAGGGTGGAGGTCGATTTTATCGACCTTAGTAATCAATTATGAAAGACGAAAGTACTCGACTACGAAAAATGAAATACAAAGTTATTCTCAGCGGAATTTGAACTCACGATGTAGACAAACGGAATTAGTATTAGTATTCCGAAATCCTAATATTAATGCATCTTTAAGGCGGCAAGCTGGCAGAAACGTTAGCAAGCCGGGCAAAATACTAAGCGGAATTTCGTCTGTCTTTACATTCCGAGTTCAAATACTGCCGAGGTCGACTTTGCCTTTCATTCTTTCGGGGCCGATAAATTAAGTACCACTTGCGTACTGGGGTCTATCTAATCGACTGGCCCCATACCCCAAAATTTCGGGGCTCGTGCCTAGCGTAGATAAGAATATCAACACAGCTTTCCCACTGTCGCGTGATGATTTTAATTTACAAAAGAAAAATGAATATGTAATGTATCAGTAAATGATACTTACGAAAGGTAAACACATTCCACTAACGTTTCTATTTCATCTCCTTAATATTAATATTTTTTTTTACGGCTGGAGAGAAACCAGTGAAGGTTGGCAAGATTTAAATTTGCTGGTGAATGTTGCCTCGTTTGTAGATTCATATGCATGCGATTGTCAAATTCATATTATGTGCAATGAAATTAATAGCTATTCCTTTCAATGAGTGGTGAAAGAAATGCTGGCATTGGCTGCCATTGCTTCTGGCACTGAATTTGCAACTGTTTATCTAAAGATGCTCCTTTCCGTGAAACAATTGTGTATGCAATCTAAAGATAGCTTTACAGGCCGATCTTTGAAGCCGCTGTCAATGATAATTTTCTTTAAGAAAAATAAATTCGTACCCTACATAAGTGTAGACTAACACGTCAGATTAATCGAAAATTGTTTTTATTATAAATGAACATATGTATATATACACACACACACACACACAAACGCGCGCACACACACACACACACAAACGCGCGCACACACACACACACACACAAACGCGCACACACACACACACACATACACATATTCATATATATGTATGTATGTATATTTATATATATATATATATATATATATTTATATTTATATACATATATATATACATGCATGTATGTATGTTTATATGCAGCGGCATAAAAAATGCTCAAAAACCATTCAGTGTTTATTGGAATACTTATTGACTTATGTATATATATTTGTATGTATATATATGTATGTATGTATATATATATATATATATATATATATATATTATTGCTATATATATATATAATATATATATATATATATATATATATATATATATATATATATATGTCCTGCTCGCTTAGCCAGCAGGGTGGCGTTATTCGAAGGCTAAAACAATGCGAAGCGCATTGTAACCAGCGATGTGTAACAACATCTGATAGACTGGTCGGTCACAGTAATCAGTGATATATATATATACATATGTATATATATATATGTGTGTGTGTGCGTGTGAACCCTTCTTCTCTCTCCTCTTTTGATATACATATACACACACATATACACACACAAGCGCACACACACACACACACACAACACACACACACACACACCACACACACATATATATATATATATATATATATATATATATATAATGGCGGCGAACTAGCAGAATCGTTAGCATGCCAGGCGAAATGCTTATGTCTGCCGTTACTTTCTGAGTTTACATTCCGCCAAGGTCGACTTTGTCTGTCATCCTCCCGGGGTACATTAAATAAGTACCAGTTACGCAATGGGGTCTATGTAAATATTTGCAGGAGTGTAAACTTTAAGTCCCATGAACCCGCATCAGAGTTGTGAATAATTTATCTAACACCTGATAAATAAATTGAGAACTTTTTTTTTCATTTGTACACAACTATACACGCACACACATACATACATAAATACATATATATATATATATATATATATATATATATATATATATATATATATATATGTATATATATATATATATATATATACAGAGCGAGGGAGAGAGAGAGAGAGAGAGAGAGAATATGAGGGGTTTAGTTTACTGATGATTTAAACGAATAGGTTTGCTGTGTAAGTGCTATAATTGGGTGATGGGGCCAGTCGGTTAGATAGACCCCAGTACGCAAGTGGTACTTAATTTGTCGACCCCGAATGGATGAAAGGTGAAGTCCACCTCGGCGGAATTTGAACTCAGAATGTAAAGACAGACGAAACTCCACTTGGTATCTAGCCCGGCGTGCTAACGTTTCTGCCAGCTCACCGCCTTAAAGATGTATTAATATTAGGATTTCGGAATACTAATACTAATTTCGTTTGTCTACGTTCTGAGTTTAATTTCAGCTGAGAAGAACTTTTCCTTTCGTCTTTCGTAGTCGAGTACTTTCGTCTTTCATAATTGAGTACTAAGGTCGATAAAATCGACCTCCACCCTTACCCCACAATTGCCCATATCAAGTTTTACAACACGTTTTGTTCTCTTACTTTATTATCATCTTATAATCATCTCATAATAATGACTTTTATAACCTGTATTACAACCTCAGTCAATCTAAATGTAAATATTTGTCGTTACCTATTATAAATAGCATTTTTCTATTTGCAATATGCATTTTCGTTCATTTTTCATATTTTACCCTTACATTTCCACGTGTATTTTATATTTTCTTTTCGTAACATATTTCTACTATATATATATATATATATATATATATGTAAACCACCTGAAGAATGACTGTAACTCGAGAATTGAACAGCCATGAAACGATCGTAGTGTTATATTAATTATCTTTTTTAATAATTTTGATATATATTTAAATAATATAAATTAATTAATCTTATGTATTGGCTTAAGTTTTTGATTGTATGATTTGCCTAATAGTGGTTTTATCTCTAATTTAATATAATATAATATATATATATATATATATATATATATATATATATATATATATATATATATATATATATATATATATATATATCATACTGCCGATATTTATTGGCTAATCTCAGTTGTAGCAAAAATCGGAAGTATAATGCAGCTCCCTACTAATTTGTAGTTGCTAACTTATTGAAAGTAGTTTTGCTTAGAAAGAAAATGAAATCTCCGTATTTCTAAAGCAGACTTACTCATCTACACAATCTGTTTGTAGTTTCAGCAACTAAATTAAACGCGTCTAATACCTATTCAGAACGATTTATACACGTGTGTTAAAAAGATTTTAATCCGTGACAAAAAGGAAATATAGCTACATATGACGGACTTAGGGCTCCAGTACTTCATGTTTTTTGTGTATTCCTATGCATCCGTATCCAAGATTCATTTTCACATGGAAGAACACGCTGCCACGAGAGAAAATCTGCATGTCCGTACAGGCTTCCCGCAACAGCAGTCCATTTTCAATCAACACACGCACAAATCTATTAAAACACGGTAGCACATTTATGATGCTGGTAGTTGGGATGTCTCTCACCACTTACCCGCTCCGTCAGGATTAACCTTGCGTTTGGCAATAACAACCAAACAAAACAAGCGCGTAGCCCATCGCCTTATTTTTTTCCATTGCAATATGCTCGTAACTTTACAAAATGGTACTTAGTCACCCACACATAGGCACCTACACATAAGGCACCCACGCATATAAGCATACACACACTGAATCGATAAACTGTATTAATGTCAACCGCATTTTAATATAGCCTTCATCTTCCTTCAATAATATGATTGCAACAACAAATATACAATTAGAATATTGATTTTTAATTTTATTACAAGTCAATAATATATACAAAATATTGCACTCGATTACAAAATTAGATTTGTATGCATTTCATCAGCACCAAAATGCAAATTGATCCCGCTGAGATTTCAAGTTAGACTATTACACGATACTTTTACTTTCGAACCCAGATAATACCTCATCAATATTTTCATGATTTGTTTGTTTTTAAATTTCACTGTTGTGGAACGTCAATAATTATTTCACGGAAAAACGTTATATTTACCTTACAAACTGCAGAATTAACTGTTTTACCGATAGATGATTCCTCTAAACTAGTTTACCCCCTCCAAATGGCAGTAACAACTGTTTTCAAATAGCTTCACAACAGATGCAAGTGTTATACAGAAAGAAAGCTTTAGAAATTATCTCGTTATTTTCATTACTTTTCTATTTCATCTTGCAGTTACCCCTATTTTCCTTGTCCTTTAAATAATTCATTCAGTATATTGTTGTTAAGAGTGAAAAAAATCATGCTTAAGTTTTTCGCTGGAATACAAGTCAAAGTGTCACCAACTGTGATACACAAATGGTGGATTTGCGAAATGAAAGTATGTATGAGCATATGCATTACTGTATTTGTTCTTTTTGCCTTCGTAGTTCAGATCCAACAAGGCCCTGCTTGGTGGTAAACTCTCCATAACAACACTGTGCTGCACATTGGGTTGCAGGTAGAGGTCTTATGAGTATTTCTTTCTGATTATACGATAAAAATAAATTATATTCTAAATTAATCTTGATTGCAAAATGTAGCAGTTAGAGGTGGAAATGTTTGAAGAAACAGATATATCAGAATACAGATTGCTCACTTGTGCAAACTTTGGCGACAGATTTGCCATAAATTTTACGATTCCGTCGTGATTTAAACCTAAAAGATAAACGATTGTAACAGAAATAAGAGGGCATTTGGATGAAATTTGTAATAATTTTATCACCAGCTATTTTGATCCCATCGTGTATTAAGTAAAAACGGGAATTAGATTTCATCTCTACATGGTACTCATTTTGTGGCGTTCACAACGTTCTGTATGTCGTAAGCGTTATTAAGATAGAAAAGAAGTATTTTACAACTGAGAATACAAATTTGATCATTAACTAGATTCAAAGAAATTTAGTTTCTATTTGCTTTACAGCACTTGCTGCGCAGAAAAGTTAGTTAATTTCTGTTCCTTCAGTTATGGAATATATTATATGTCGCTTCGGTGTTCATCCAAACAGAAAACGTTAATATTTAACGCTCCAAATATTTATTCAATATAAAATATTTCGCTATGTTTCACTATTTTTCTAATTCTCATTTTCGTTTTTTTTTCTGATTCGGGAAATTTGCTTCAAGGACTTAATTTGTGTTATCAACAAATTAAATTAAAAGTTGTCTTGTCTAATATGTGCATGAGGGGGAAGAACTATAAGTGGGTGCTGCTGTTTGTAATTATTTTAATTCATTTTTAACTATTTTACACTATATCCTAACTACCTTATATATGTATACAACTCCAATTAAAGCAATCAACAACTACTAGTGTCTCGGTTCAAGTATTACATTATTGAAAAAAAATTCAATGAAAACAAAATGGTAACAACTCACATTTGTACAAGAAAACATTATAAATACAATAATAAATATGGAATCGAATTATATCAATTGATCTGAAAGCTACCGTGAAGATAACGTATAAGAATGATATCATCAGTATTAAGTGAAACAGAATAGGTTGTATGTAATTCATGTTAAGTTTCGAGAAGTAATGCAAATTGTAGTATGTAAGAGAAAGTAAAATCTAATTATTACTCCAATTTATTTCGTATAAAGTATATTGATAAGTTACCTCTTAGTCACGTTGCTCAAATTGTCTACTTTGGTTGAGACTTTCGTGACAATTTAATTACAAAACTCAACATCATCCGGAAAACAAATATTCAGTATGTCTTAAAATTTTTTCGTTTTTGTTATTTGGAATCTTTAAAATAAACCTTTTCGATATAGGGTCGATGTTTTGTTTAGGTTAAAATGATTTTGTTTTGAATTTATAGGGGTACTTCGTATATATCTACAACATTTAATGTAATAGCATCTTCTCCCTTTGTTCACGGAAAATATTGATTTCAGATCTGTATATATTTATCATACTTAGTAATGCCATAGAGATTGAAAAAAATACTTTTCATTTCTGAAGCAACTAATCACATAGACATAATTTATATTAACTTTACCTATGGGAAAATATTGATGATAATATTGATAATATTGATTAATATTTTATAGAAACGCGATTATATATATAATGATACTGAAACATGCCCCTCAATGAAAATTATAATAATAAATATTTCCCTTCGTTCTGTTGCAATATTACAAAATATTCATGGTTGTTGTAATATCTGTCTCTGAATTTATTGTAAGTTATTCTTACCTTTTAGCTTTATAGATGTGCTGTTAAGATTATAAAATATTAATCAATATTATCAATATTATCATCAATATTTTCCCATAGGTAAAGTTAATATAAATGATGTCTATGTGATTAGTTGCTTCAGAAATGAATAGTATTTTTTAATTACATGAGAGACTGTATATTGTACACTGATTTTCCAATACATATTTCGAACATTTTTGGGACAAATCGCCTTATTAAGACTTGATATTTCACATTTAAATCCTTTGTGATTAGCCTGGCGCAAATCGACTTGTTAACCCTTTAACTGTTTTGTAAATGTCAACATAATAACTAAGCAACTAGCCATTTACACGCACACGCATGTATATATCATTACAGTTGTGACTATTTCAGGTAGAAAAGATTTTCTCAAGTGATTTTCATTTTTATATTTTTCTCTGGCTTTCTATTTGTGTAAGATATATACCTATGGGACTGTGTGTGTGTGAAAAAAAAATCACTATGTTTATCAATTGTCAACAGGGCATAACTACAGATTTCTGCACCCCTCCACCGATATTAGATGATCATAACTTTCAGTAAAATGAATTTTCAAATGATTTTTTTTTACGAATATGCGTTATAGCATTTACATTCTGAATATGCAAAATTTGGTGGGGGAGATTTTCGGAAAATTAACCGGAGTTCTCTTCAATTCGCTTAATTTTCAGGATACTAGATATTTTAAATTAAAACCATCTAGAAATATACCCCGGACTATGAAGATTCTGAGCATATAGAAATTTGGGGTGGAAATCAATTGGAGGTTATTTACTTCAAATTGTTTCGGAACAAAACTTCCATATTTTCTCTCTTTTGTGTGTTTGTGCATCCGTACATTTCTACTGAAACAACAGGCAATGAAGGCAAATAAAGCCCTCACCAGAAAACTCATGCTATAAATAAAAGCTACATGTCTGGTACACAGATATCTATTATTAAGACGACTTATCTGTTGCATACGTTTTGTTTTTTGTTTTCACTTTAAGTAAATTCCCAGGTAAACGTTTCTAATAGAAAGGCAGAAGACACCAGAAGAAAAAAATAAGAAATATACATGCACAGCTAAATATAGAAGTGTAAAGCATAATTTTGTCACATAATCTCTTGAACTTCTTTGAACTTTTTTTCATTATATATATATATATATATATACATATGTGTGTGCGGACACTGAGAATAAACATGTGCTTTTTTTTTCTACGGTTTCTGACCTTGGCTTCAGCGGAGATTATGAATATTAAAAAAAAAATCAACTTTTAGACCTCTTAATACACCACCTTCTTAACTTTTCTATTTTTCCCTAAATTTTACGACTAGAGTTAGGGATTATATACGGATGCACACGCGCACAAAGCGGAAAAAAGTGAAACAAATATGGACGATATATTCCGACCTAGTGGGGATCAGTTTGCAAAAAAAACCCAATTGTTTTTCCCCAAAATCCTAAATCCTATCCGAGATATATTTGTAGACAATTTCATTTAGAAAAATTTCCGTTTTCGCGAAAGTTAAGATGAATTGAAATGGACCCCGGTGAATTATCCGAAATCCTTCTCACCCCCTCCTAAAACACTTACCCGGACAATTTTATATAATAGGAATCGACATAATATAACACATATTCGTGGGAAATTTCATAAAAAAATATCCATTTTTCTGAAAGTTATCATCATCCAAAATCGGTAGTGGCAGAAAGCCTGTGGTGAGATCGTACCAACAGTCAAATATCTCATAATGCATGTGCTCCCAAACATTGCACAAACCTTTATCAACAGTCAATGGCTCTCTGAGCAAGCCATCTTAGCTCCCCGTAATGATGCTGTGAACAAAACCAACTGGGATCTCTTGCAGCTGTTGCTCGGACGAGAACAGTTTTTCAAATTTCTCGACACTGTCACTGATCAGGATAAAGCTGTAGTTTTTCCAACTGAGTTCTTTAACTCTCTACAGCCATCTGGGATGCCACCTCATTGCTTAACACATAACAAGGGGACCTCAATCATGCTCCTCAGGAATCTGGATCTACCTCGTCTGTGCAATGGCACCAGGCTGTTCCTGAAGGCGATGCGACCCATGTCCTAGAGGCAAAAATTATGACTAGGAACTATTGGGGTAAGGATGTTTTCATTCCAAGGATCCTGTTAATTTTATATCATCTCCCCTTTGAATATAAACGGTTCCAGTTCGAAATTTCGCTATGTCAATGAAGAAGGACATTCTCTCAAATTTGTTAGACTTCACCTTCATTCTCTCATGGGCAATTATATGTAGGACGTTCGCGTGTCGGAAGTCTCCAAAATCATTTCATTTATACACCAATTAAAGGAACACTGAAAACATCGTATATTTAGAAGCTCTAGATAATTAAACTGTGATTGATTTCCAGATTTGTTTCAATACGTTAGTTTATACTCACATCATCTGATAGGATTTTTGTTAAATGTACTTATTAACAGGAGGGGAGTGCCCGCATGCTGGTTCTTCTCAACTTTATGCATTTTCAGGTTCAATATGTTTCTAAGTATTGAGAGCTGAAGGTGATTGCAAAGACAAAGAACTACTTGATATTTTTTTAACAATTTTAACAGTGAGAAGGTAGGATAAAACATATTATTGACATTAATAGTTTGTAATTCAGATCATTACTGTAGAGAACTGCATAATTCATGTTTCATGTTAGATATCTAAAAGGTACATTTAAATTTCATTATTTCCTTTAACCCTGGCAACGCCTGGTATTTCTGCTAGTGTGTATATATATATATATATATATATATATATATATATATATATATATATATATATATATACATATATAGACTTCCTTCTATTATGAATGACCATCGGTTTGCACCTAGAGAGTTGCCCTCCGAGGCATAAGTCTTGGCAAGGTTGTTTATGAAAGACCAGCAGTCGCCGATGCATACAAGACTCCACTCTCCACGCCACCGATGCTATTCAAGGGAAAGGCAAAGGTTAGTACGGCTTGGCACCAGTGATGGTGCAACTCATTTTTACAGTTGAGTTAATAGGAGCAACGTGAAATAAAGTGTCTTGCTGAAGAAGACAACGCACAGCCCGGTCCGAGAATCGAAGTCACTAACTCAAAATTCTGAGCCCGACGATCTAACTACTGAGCCATGCACCTTCTGTACAACATGAATTCCAGATTTATATTACATTATCACCGCCTGTAGAGACGGTATTGTAATTGTCAAATGGCAATAAATCCCGCTTCCATATGAGAAAGTATGATATCAACAATTCTCCAAAATTGACGTACAATTAAGGAAAATGACATATTAAATGTCTGGAGATAATCGAACAGCCAGAGAGACACATCCGGGTAAATAAGAATCATCAACACAACTCGTGTGTGTGTATATGCTTATAAAACAGTTCTATATATACACATGATTTGGAGGGTAGATACGTCCTAAATATAGACCTGTCTTCAGCAGAATATGGACTACAAATATTATTGATTTAGAATGATAGGTTGATGAGCAACATTGCTATCATTTTGGTTGGCATCACCCTGCGTGATGTTTAGACGTCAGAAGCACACTAGAATTTTCAAAACAATCGTTATGGCTTCCATGAATTTGTCTCCCACACTCTTCACATAAGGTGTGAAGCTGAAAATTTGTCAGTGGAAAAATTTGGGAGGGATATTTTTAGTTTCTTTAAATGATGCTAAGAAATTGTCTCCCTTAACAGGTTCCATCTTACTGTCAGGTTGTTTATACGCGCGCATGCATATACATCAGCGTGCACACACACACACTCTCTCTCTCACACACACTCACACATACACTTAATTAAAGACAGGTTTCGCAGCCGAAATGGACCTCAGAAATTTATGACATTTTTAAATAGAAATTTCCTTTCTAACCAGGAATTTTAACGTTTCAAAATCAGTATGTGCTGGAGAGTAATTGGAAGATCATAACAACCTGATTTTCACTAAACACATTTTAATGGGAAAAAGACAAAGTTTTTGTTTTAAGTTTTATTGACTTAGTCTTGTTGAAGTTGTCCTGACCAAAACCATTGAAGTCGTTCTGATACAAGACAAATCTATACAATTAATGTTTGGCTTCCTATAGTGTACACCGACCAAAGTATTGAATTTTCAAAGATATTATAACTGTGTAGGTGGTTTTCGCTTTGGCTGAACTGGTTAATGCTGATAATAAGAATCATAAATTATTTCCTGCTGAATTGAAAGTGTTCAAACTACAAAGATGTTTCAAGATATCCGGCAGTTTTCTGTTCCAGTCTCTCTTGCAGACTGTCTTTGTTTAGAGAAAAACAGAGTATGTACTACACTTTTAAGGTATTAAAAGTTAACATTCACGATGACAACATCAAATTTACAGTTTCAAATTATATATATCTTATATACGGGGAGAGGTGATTTATCTGCATTTTTCAAGTTTCCGTGTGACTATTGTCCATAATATATCTATGATTTTTAAACTAGTTCGTGAGATTTTTACGAGGAAATTTAGGGATATTTAATATCGGATAGAAAGTTGAATAAGGCAGTGCTTGAATTTGAACAACGCATTGCAGCTAACCCTGACAGAGAAGTGTTCTGGAAGTATGTGCACTCAAAGCAGAGACCCCACTCTACAGTTGGTTCCCTTCGCAATCCCCACACAGGACAGATTACTGGCAATCCCGAAGAATGTGCAGAAATCATTGCTGGATGCTATGCCGGCATCTTTACTGTCGAAGACCAAAATGTTCCATCTTCATCACCACTGACATCGAACTCTATATCTACTATGCAATTTACACCAGCAATGCTGCAACTCCACCTTAAGAATAAACGCAATTATGCATCTCCTGGTCTTACATACCTACTTCTCAAACGCGGTGGGTACTTTCTTCTAAGCCAACTTTCTCTATTCTTCCAATTCTGTCTTGACAATGGTGTTACTCCAGAACAGGGGAAAACTGCCAGTATCATCCCTCTGTTCAAAAAAGGCGACCGCACATCAGCTGTCAACTATCGCCCCGTCAGTCTTACTAGCTGCATCGCCAAACTGATGGAATCCTGTATCAGAGAAACCCTCTGGAACTTCTGGAAGTCTCACAGCCTCATCCAGCCGTCAAAATTCGGATTTATTCCTAACTCCAGCTGCTGTAATCAACTCATCGAGTTTCTTGAGGACGTTACCCAAATCACTGATCGCGGATCCTGGGTGGATGTTGTTTACCTGGACTTTGCTAAGGCTTTTAACTCTGTGCCACACAAAATACTTATGGTGAAGCTTTCTGCGTTGGGTGTAAGAGACGAACTCTATAGCTGGTTGAAGTCCTTTATTTTCAGCCGAAAAGAGGTTGTCACAGTTCTAGGACAGCACTCTTCGCCCTATGAGATGACATCTGGTGTACCACAGGGATCTGTTCTTGGCCCCCTTTTATTTGTTGCATATGTTAATTACATAGATGTCAACTTAAAGAATGCCACAGTGCTGAAATATGCAGATGACATCAAGCTGTACCTCGAAATAAAGAGGTCAAATCCTGTACACTATAGATCTCTATTGCAAGCAGACCTGGACACAATGCAGCAGTGGATCATGGACTGGCAACTCAAGCTGGCTGTGGACAAATGTACCACCATGCATTTTGGGAGGAGAAACCCAGCGTCCACCTACTCCCTCCACAACACTAGTCTCAAAAATTCTTCATGTGAACGTGACCTGGGTGTTATTGTCGACAGTGATTTGCGTTGGACAAAACCCATCGCTAAAATTGTCAAGAAGGCTGAGGGTGTCTTGGCATCACTCACTAAATCCTTTGTGAGCCGCTCTCCGGCTATCTATCTGCGGCTTTATATAGCTATGGTAAGACCTCACTTGGAATTTGCATCACCGGTCTGGAACCCCTATCTTGCCCAGGATATCAATCGTCTGGAAGCTGTTCAGCGACGTGCAACCAAAAGAATACCCTCCATCAGGCATTTGCCATATCCTGAACGCCTTACTTCCCTGGGCATGGACACATTGAAACTCCGACGTCTGGCAGCTGACTTGGCAGACACCCATAAAATTATCAACCATCGTACAAACAATAACTCTGAGCATCTTTTCAAACTCCACCCATCTAACATCCGTGGACATATTTACAAAGTAAGAAAACAGCACAGCTCCCATGACTTCAGGAAACATTTTTTCACGCTGAGAGTTGCTGAAGCATGGAACAAACTGCCAGCATCAGTTGTTAGTTGTCGGAGAACTGCATCCTTCAAAACCTCCATGCTTCCTGAGATTCGCCAACACTACACTTGATTTTCTCCCCTCCATACACACACAAACATGTATCTGACTCATTCATTGTTCGCTTTCCAGATATTTCTACATAACTGCATGTACTTTATATGCACTTTCTGACAAATTGTGGTGCACCTGAGCACTGTATACAATAATTTCATTATATATTATAATGTAACGATAAGAATTTAAACAAGACAATTTTTCAATCCTTCCCTTCTTAAACACTTAGTATTCTTACTCTTACTATATCATGTGTAAAATAATAATTCATGCAGTGAAACAAAATTAAAATCAATCATATTAAATGCCCACTCTAAGCAGAAACTGACAGAGATAGAACTAAAATGATTCATAAAAGTATTCTGTTGATCAATCATTCCACTACACAGTACCTATGTTTCAGTGAAACGTAGAAATATCTTCGACAAAATGGCTTGAAATAAAACTTTGCAAATGCAGCTAGTCAGGAGAAATTTCTCTCTCTGAAATGTATTTTGTTCGAAAAGTTTATAACAAACATCTAAGAGATTTCTGGGAAATATTACCAAACTGTCCACCGGAGAAAATGTAATGTGGTTTTCATTTATTTTGTGAGAATTTCTCAAAATATTGTGATATATAGAATGCGAAATTTGAAAACCGTAATTTAAAAGGATTCAATTACCAGACTACTATTGATGTCACAGAGTAGGTGGAATAATCTAAAAACAGGACATTCTCGCTAGACTGCTGGAAATGTTAATTCCTAACTCAAAACTCTAAATTGTGGTTGTTTTGTCATAGTTACTCGTATAATCCATCTAAACAGGGATTATAGATAATGGAAAGCTAGAAGATCGTTTGTATGTGAAACATTAGAATTTTCTTTCGAACAAGTAACGTAGGTCATTGATTAAGAAATAATAATAAAATCTTTGTTGAGTGATAAAAGGGTTAAGACTAAATCAAAAGAACTAAAGTTATAATAGAGTTCTCTTGACTATCTCTACAACGATATCTGGAGTGTGTGACGTATGACGATCAATCGAGCATGGGAATCTATACGTGCTAACAAGTACATGTTGTTATCAGAGAGGTGTAAAGGACGGATATTGTCAATGTAAATGTGATTAAACAAATCGACTGAGCAAGCAAATTTTACAAGTGCAAGCTTTGACATGATGCTTATCATTGTTCCGAACTTAGATCCGAACCTCTCAAATTTGAATGTGGAGGACGAAAGTAAAAGCAAACTGAAAACACAAATTTAAAGAAAAGGTGGGATTAATTTGTAAGTATGAGCATGTTACTCAACCTATTCAAAATATGTTGAACGACTTCACTTGTGTAGCTTTCTGCTGAAATAGAAACTTTTATTATATCGGTAAAAAGGAAGTCAAAAGAAATATTGAAAACTGCTGATCTACTGCTCATCTTCATACATACAGTAGATGAAGAAAACAAAATTAAGATTCGACAATTTACTACAAAATGGAATTTTAGAGTGTCTAAGTATGTAGAAATCCAATGGAAGATAATCGCTTTACTATGTCATAGAAAATAAAATAACGTGCAGCAAAACTAAAGTAAGACATAGAGGAATATAAAACGCCAGAACAAATACTGTTATGCATATGGTTCGTCGTTCTGTTAGCTATTCCAAATCGCCGCTCTGTATTTCTGCGTTTCAATCGACAATGAAAAGTTTAGATGGAAACATTACTTTGAGCGGGATTTGATTTCAGAGCGCCGAAATTATACTACATAACATTCTGGTCAATACTCTAAACACTTCGCAAATTCGTGAACTGGAAAAATAATATAAATAAAAAATTTGAATTTAATAAATTTATTCATTGATTCACATATGCGGCGCTCAAATTATTTGGAAGACATGTACAAAGTCAAAAATATTTTACTATAATCGAAGTTTTTAATCTTTATTTTACCATAATTATGTTGATATAAACATAATAAAAAACAGTATCAATAATATGAGAAAGATTAGTTTTTGTGATATTTATGATATTGAAATGTTTATTTATTATGCCGTTACATAAAAAATAAAATAGCTGAAATATCAGGGATTTTGAGATGAAGAACAGAAAAAAAGCGAGCAAGAGACCAACACATGACTAATCGATTACTTTGTTGGAGTTAGAAAGGACGAAAGCAACGGTTAATTTTATTACATTAAAATTCCTGTCGTGAATTTTCCAATTCTGCAAATAGCACGAAGAAGCACCCAACAACATGCCACATATTCAATGTAGGCCCATTTAGTTGCGACAGTTTTTCTACTCCGGTGTATTGTAAAATTTACTGGGAAGTGATACTTGCTTCCCTCAGTATCACGTTCACTTTGAATAAGGATCACGATGATAATAATATAGGTCACAAATTTTGGTTGAAAATCCAGGAATTTTTTTTGTGGGCGGGCGGGGTGTAAGTCGATTACATTGAACCCTAATGCTCAAATTGGAAAATGATTGAAGGCAAACTCAAACTTGGTAGCATTTGAACTCAGAAATAAAAAGCCAGAAGAAATGCTGCTAAGCATTTTGACCAATACGATAACGTGTCTGTCAGCTCACCTCCTTTATTTAATATTGATTTCAAATTTAGGCATCAGACCAGCAATTTCTGGGTGATAGTAAGGCGACAATATCGGCCATAGTGTTCGACTGGTACTTATTTTATCGACCTCGAACTGATGAAAGGCGAAACTGACCTCGGCAAAATTTGAACTCAGAACGTTCAACTGAGAGATTAACTGGATATACCAAATCGGCAGGCCAGGTACGATTTGTATTTGAATTTTTTGATTTATTATTATCGATAAGTTACTTGAATACAGCAAATGGCAACGCTCCTTTTTATCATCCAATACTAAAATATAAATGGTGAGTGTTGATGTTTCAAGCATTTCTGGTATTATATAACAGCTACCTGTTATACAGCTTGTAATCATTTGGTCAATCACAGTTGGAGGAAGATCAAAGTTGATCCCGCTTCCTTTTTGTGTGATCAGAATGTAAAATTACACATTTATTTAACTAGTGATATTAGTTCTGCCCATGACACTCTCTTCTACACATTAATTAGTAAATTTACATCACTCAGGTTACATTGTATTATTTATTATATATCTGACTCGAAATTATTTTGCTAGACTTACAAACTTGAATGTAAAACCAAACACGTTAGCATTTCGGTTCGGAATGTAACGAGAAATAACTAAATAAATACATCAGTGATTGTATGAATAATTTACCAATTGTGCCAATATATACTGTTCTATAACTATTTTTCAGATTAAGGCGAGGCAATGCATTTTCAAATTGTGCACATTAGATATCGTCAACGGTTGCTTTTGGCTGGTCTTTGTGCTAATATCTCTCAGAAAGACGAACTGCCTGACCATTATTTGTAGAATTCTAGCTCAAAATATAGGTATAGAACTAAATGCAGAAATGCATTTTCTACATTTCATAAGGAGTAGCTGACCATTCCATAGCAAACCCTCATGTATGAAAATCATAATAATGAGTTTTAACTGGCTCATTTAGCAGAATTGTAATTCCCAATTGACTGGTACTTTACTGGTTTCCTTCATTTACAATTTGTCAGCAGTAAACGACACATCATGTATTTTCACTGAGAACTTTGGGTTTATAACTAAGTAGATATAATTTGTCTTCTTTACAGACGATTTGTGTCCAAAAACAGTCCTCCTGCAACTAGGAAAAGTAATATTTATATATTACTACAACCATGTCGTATTGGAAAGGGTTCAGTCGATTACCTTGACTAAAGTATTTCAGATATATTATATTAACGCCACCTCAATGATAAGGGCAAATTCAAACTCGGTGTGATTAGAGCTAAGGTGACATAACGAGTTACCACATTGCAGGTGTTACTTATATAAGAACGATAATATTACAAATAATAACTTTTAAAAATGCGATAAAAACAATAAGCTAAAGTTGGAGGTCTCTCAATAACAGTTACATTTTTTCTGAGCTATAGAATATTTTTTTCTACATTTTTGATATAGTATTTTCCTTTTTCCCATTTTCCACAAACAATTTCAGGCGTTGTGAAATAAACAAATACATAAAAAATAAATTGAAATATTCCAACGAGAGATAGAAAAAAATAACTAAACACTTCACCAACATTTGTATTCTGGAATGTGTGTGAAGCAATAATAAAATGCGAAATAACAAATTACTTTCTTCCACTTAACTGAAGTTTCTTAATATATATAACATGTGTTATATATATATATATATATATATATATATATATATATTACAGTACAAATTTTTCAGAGCGAATTTCTGGTTGTGTTGGTTTTATGCTTCTCAGAATGCACACACTTATATACACACACTTATTTTTCATATAAACACATGGTTACACAAAACTTAATATATTTTTCTGTTTTTGTGTATATCTGCATCTCCACTGATATAGGAAGGGAAAAATAATATGTATTGGTGAGTTAATCAGTTTCATCTCATAAGAACGGATATGTACGAATATCTATCTATCTATATATCTATCTATCTATCTATCTATCTATCTATCTATCTATCTATCTATCTATTTATCTATCTATCTCTATCTAGCTAGCTAGCTAACTATCTGTATATCTATTTATATATCTATCTAGCTAGCTAGCTATCTGTCTGTCTATCTATATCCATCTATCTATCCATATGTGAATATATACACATATGTATACATATAAATATATTTTGCTTATAAATATATATATATATATATATATATATATAATATATATATATATATATATATATATACATATATATGTATGTATGTATATCGAGAGAGAGAGAGACTGTGGTAGTAGGGAAGGTGGACAAGTGCTCAAAACCACCTTACACCATAACAATGTGCTTCACTTTTGCCTAAAGTTGCTGGTCTGTATCTCCTTGGTGTGGTACCACTTCATCAAACTGGCAAATTGCAAGAAGGAGAATATTTCCTCATCGTGACAGAGCATAGAATAAGGCATACAATTCGCTATATTGTTTGAATCTGGTTTGCAGATCTCCCTTCGTACAAGCGCACACACATACACGCAAAAATATATAGAACTTCAGAGGTGATCCAGCAAAAACGAACAAAAGAAGACGAATCGTAATTTTAACTATTTTGATTCTATATTTCTGAATAGAGGATGCAGTCAATTCATAAAAATTTACTCATAGAATTGTATCATCAGAGCCGCTCGCAAACAGTGGAATAGTTAACTATTTGCACACTGTGTTTCTCTCAGGCAAAAGAAAAAAAACACAGCATCCTTTTGTCTGCATAGTTGACGTGAAGTACTCCATTTCTTTCTCGTTATCCAGCTTCTGAAAGATATAAGGAAATCAGTAAATGTAAAACATCCGTTAGGTAATATAACAGCAGCTTTACACAACGTAGTGACCTCGTCTCACTCGACGTGTTAGGGTGAAGAATACAAAGTAAACTATATGAAGAACAGTATGGTTTCAACATAAACAGATAATTTATTGTGTTAGAACAATGAATATTGTGTTATATCGTTTGAGTGGATTTTTATATAGATGCATGCTACACAAAATGACTCACATTTATATCAGTGACGGACAAGAATTATCCGCTACAGGTGCCAGATCATATGATTTCTCCCTGCCCAGGTTCTTCAGTGGCAGACATCCGTTAGTGACATAACAGAGGAAGCCGCACGTTCAGGTGAACATAAAGATTGCTTCTTGGTATTAATACTGTTTCCGTCGTTATTGATTATCACAACAAAGAATGTAACAGATCAAATCACACTGATATATAAGCTACTGTCTAAATCTAAATTGGTACACTTGAAAGTAATTTATTATACTATCAGCTAGAGATTAAATCACCGTAAAGGTCAATGATAAACACCGACATATATGTAGGTATACGCACAGTAAATACTTACAAAAGGATAAATAAGAAAAAGATCATAATTAATACAGAGAAATATACAAGACGGCCGCGAGCAAAATGCTCGTAATAATGGGTATGAACAAATTCCTTTATTTGTTTATTCGATTCAGTCATTTGACTGCAGCCATGCTGGAGCATCGCCTTTAGTCGACCAAATCGACTCCAGGACTTATTCTTTGTAAGCCTAGTACTTCTTCTGTCGGTCTCTTTTGCCGAACCGCTAAGTTACGGGGGACATAAACACACCAGCATCGTTTGCCAAACGATGTTGGGACAAACACAGACACAAAAACATATACATGCATACATATATATATATATATATATATATATATATATATATAATATATATATATATATATATATATATATATATATATATGACGAGCGTCTTTCAGTTTCCGTCTACCAAATCCACTGACAAGGCTTTGGTCGGCCCGAGGCTATAGTAGAAGACACTTGTCCACGGTGCAGCGCAGTGGGACTGA
>NC_042999.1:81941246-81951246 GCF_006345805.1 Octopus sinensis
GGTGGGAGTGAGATTTCTGTCTGTTGCGAAAGTGTAGGTGTTGTTATTGTTTCTCTGATGTGTGGTACCCGTTATGGCTTCTGATAGTGTTCAATGGATCTCTCCTACAGCACTTTCTTTTTCGGCTTTGAATACTGCTGCTCTTGACATTGACGCTGTTGGTTTTCTTTTTGCTGGGGCTACAGCTGTTGTTTTTGTTGCGTTAGAAGTGTCTGTAACAGCGGTATCTTCTTGTTTTCTTTGCATGTGGCACAAAACCTTTAAATGATTTCGTTACGAACGTCGAACCTCAGCTTTCTTCTTTCTACCGTGTTCAGTTTGGGAGGTTTATCAGATTAGTGATGACTTTGATAGTAATCATATCGATCTCTAACCGCAATTCTATGCCAGTGCCTGACCAATTCTCCTTTCCAATTTTATGAACTTGCAAATATTTTTGGTATTGTTTTCAATGCTGTATAGTACAGCTGTCGCTAGTAAAAGGATATCCACTTCCGGTAGCACCTTTATTTTGACAATCCTCCAACCGAGGAATGTCGGAATTAGCCATAATCCCTCACTTTTGATGGTTGTAATGACATTTTCTTGGGCTTAATGTGTTGTTGCACTTCTTCTAGTGTCTTGTTAAGGAAGATTGTTCTACCGTTCTTTGTAAACTGCAGCTTAACGTCACTCAACAGTTTTCTTTATATCGACTTATTTTCATTTTTCGACGAGCTTGTGCGAAATTGTTCCCATTCTGTTTTAAAAAAGAATGTCAGCTGTTGTCATTTTATGAATGTTTGTGTTAGTCGTAGCGGCGGTGGTGCTGGTGGTGCTGGTGGTCAGTTTGGTATTGTGGACGGTGGTGGTTGTCATGCTTGCATCACATAAGAGTGTGACTTGCTAGTCGCTGCTCCTGATGCTTCTATTGCTGTAGTTGTTTCCGTCTGTTGCTGTTTTGTTGTTACTGATGCTGTTGTTGTTGTTTAGCAACAAGACGGGTAAGGGTGATTAGGTGATGGTCTAGGACTTAGGGGTGGGAGACCTCAGACCTTGGAAGAAAAAAACATAGCTCGTCTTGTTGTATTCGAGGGTTTTTCGTTGACAACCGACACCACTGGGAGGTGGCCCTCGAAGTCGCTGGAAATGGAGATCCCCAGGTTCAAATTTTTGAACGGCTGTTACTGCTGCTACTGTCTCTGCTTCGTTTCTAGACCACCACAAATACAGGTGGGAAATAATGTGATAACAGCCATTCCGACAGCCATTGCTTTCCTCGATTTGGGAAGCCATATTGGTATATTTGTTTTAAAATGCTTAATTAGCAAATCAAAATCCCCAAATTCGCCTTGTAAAGAAAAATTTTCGCGAGATAAATTCGCCCAACTTGTAGCGATCTGGTTTATTTAGTTAATGGTTCAAGAAAATTTGGAATAACAACTAATAAAATAACATATATTGACTCACTAAAATGTGCCATCTTGTTGCAGACACAGATAATAATAATAATGATAATAATAATAATAATAATAATAATAATAATAATAATAATAATAATAATAATAATGATAGAGAGGGAGAGAGAGAGAGAGAGAACAACAATATACCAAATGACAATGAAATCAAAGGTTTTGGAGTGACATCTGGAGCAAAGAGACGGAGCACAAGAAGGATGCTGAATGGTTGCAAAAACTGAAACAAACAGTAGTTTGTCCAAAATAAGCAGAACTAGTCATTTCAGTTAGGGAAGTGAAGGAAATCAACAAAAAAATGAGCAACTGGAAGGCCTCGGGACCAGACGGATTGCGAGCATACTGGATCAAAAGATTTGGCGAATGTCATGCCCGAAAAACTTCGTAACTCAACAACTTGTTAAATGTCGACCAAGTAATACCAGAATGGTTGTCAATGAGTAGGCCAGTGCTGTAGCTGAAAAACATCGAAAAAGGCAATTACAGGCCGATATCCTGTTTGCCACATAAGCAGAACGGTTGCAAGCGTAAGTGCAGAGGTACAAAGGATCAGTTCCTGATAGACAAAACTGTACTTAGAAACTTCAAGAGGAGGAAAAGTAACTTAGCCATGTCATGGATCGACTATCGTAAGGCGTACGATATGATCTCACATTGTTGGATATTGGAATGCATGAACCTATTTGGTATTGCATCTAATGTTGAGCGATTGCTTGGAAAAAGTATGTCGAATTGGAGGATAGACCTGACAGCAAACAGAAGAAGTTTAGGAACAGTAGAAATTAGGAGGGGCATCTTCCAAGGGGACTGCCTGTCCACACTGGTCTTGTACTGTGATTGATACTACTACCACTAATACTGAGTAAAGCAAAAGCTGGATATGTATTCAGAAGCCGCCAAAAAAAATGTCAACCATTTGTTATTCATGGATGACCTCAAACTTCATGGTAAAGATGAATCCCAAGTCAGTTCCATCGTTGATATGATGTATACTTTCAGTGCTGATATCAGAAAGGAATTCAGACTGAGAAAGAGTGGTGTGTTAGTCTTGAAGAGAGACAAAATCAAATGTATGGACGGGCTAATGATACAATCGGGGTAGTTTATGAAGCAGATAGAAGAGACGGGCTATAAGTACTTGGGATTTTGGATATAGACAAATTGATCGAAAAACAAATGACAGAAAAATGAGAGAAACAAATGACAGAAACAAGGTGTAATACTTGCGCAGACTGACACTGATCCTTAAGTCGAAATTAAACGGACGGAATAAGATCGGAGCTGTCAACACCTGGGCGGTTTCACTCCTTAGATATGGAGATTGGGTAATCGCATGGACAGTAGATTATCTGAACAGCTTACACAGAAAGACAAGGATGTTGCTAACTAGATATGGATCACTTCACCCAAAAAGTGACGCAGGCAGACTATGCGTACCAAGAAAAACAGGGGGAAGTGAACTGATTGGATGCGTACACAGCATTAGAGCAGAGGAAAACAACATAGCATGGTATGTGAAAAATGCCATAGAACCGCTATTATTAGAAGTAAGATCAGATAAAATGTAGCCAAATACAACTTGCAAACATTAATACAATATATATAGAAAATTTTCCAATGGGAGAAAATCTTTCGATAGATACCCTTGCAGACACCATTAAGCAAACTCACGCGGTTAATAGTACTTTAAACAATGCCTCTGTTGCTGATGGTACAGATGTTGATGCTGATTATTATATATCGGCATTGTTTCGTCCATGTTTGAAGTGATTGCCATTCCTTTTTGCACATTCCTCGCGTCAGACTATATTAATCTCGTTTAGGTAATCACTTAAGTCGGACCACGAAATAATCCCCCACTGCAGAACAAGCCTTGTGGTTGCAATATACAAATGATGGCTTTGGTTCCTTGCTGAAATTTTGTTATTCTGGGCCACTTATTATTATTTTTTTTAAACTTTCAAATTTTAAGAAAGGTTCTTTTTATCAGCAACAAACAAAACATAATTGTTAGCCTCGTGGCACATATTTCTGGTAGTACTTCAGCCCGTTAACTATTTTTAAATTCGATATACGCGGGGCCTGACAAGTTAATATTCGAACGAAATCCTCCTGCTTAGCTTTTTATTTTTTCTACATTCTAATCTAATATCTACCGGGTTATATTTATAGCTACAGTCAATAAAAGCTTCCTTAAATTTTATATTATTCCCACATCCCTTTTAGGTGTCTTTAAACTTTCTATGCGACGGATTGTTCATTGATTCTGGCTGTGTACTTATATCTGCAGGTGAATGATTGTTATATTGGTGATGATGAATGTGATTTTGAATTCGCACATTAACTTAATGACATTCACGCTGTTATCGTTGATCATTTTGCTTAATATGTATCCTACATCTGGTTTAACTGTTATTATGATGAAAATAATGAAGAAGTGGTGATAGAAGAGAAAGACGAGAATAACAAGAAAAGAAACGGTAGTCATGATAATAATGAGAAAAATGATAATGAAGCAGCTGCTATGGTTGATCGTGAAATGTAACTTTGTGACAAAATGGGCGACGGTGCTGCTGATTATGGTGGTGTTTCTGATAACTGTGATATGACAGTGTTGACGATGGTTATGATAAAATGCTGATGATGACGATGATGGCGATTACATCAGCCAGAATGAGTAGTTTTCGACTATTGTTGCAAGTGAAGATGCTGATAATAATGATGGTCGTGTTGGTGGTGGTAAGAGTGGTGGATGTAATAGCAGCGGAGTGGTGTTTGGTGACTATGACGACGACGATGATGACGATGACGGTGATAATAAAGACAATGACGAAGACGACGATGACGATGGTGGTGGTGAATGTAAAGTTATTGATGATGATAGCAGACAACGGCGAGGAATACGATTGGGGTCGACGTCTCTAAAATTTCTTTCAGAATATTATGTCACGTCTAGCCCTGTGAAATTTGAAGGTAGATAAGAGACAGCTGCAGGCCAGATATATCGTTAAAAGACACTCACAACATTACTTGCAACACGTCTTCCTATTAATGAAAGTCATTGCGCTATGAGCACAATATTAACTATAGAAATTGTTGAGCCATGACATAATCGCGGGGACATTGGTCAGACAAAAAACATCAACGAACAACAGCTGACAGATTTTCATTCGATATAATTAAAGTCTGAGTTCGTGGATTTCTTGGGTGTAAACACATACACAATCACGTGTGCAGTGCACGCACAAGTGCACATGTTTTCATATATATTTATGTATTCTTTGTCCATACAAACGCAGACTGTTACACACACACACGCACTCACACACGTGTATTGGTGTATATACGTGTGTGTTTGTGTCTCTGTATATATAAATACACACACACACACACACACATATATATATATATAATATATATATATATATATATATATTATATATATATATATATATATATATGGAGAGAGAGAGTGTGTGTGTGTGTACTATGACCAGTTCATTGGGTTACCCAGGGCTTCGCGTCGTAAAGCGCTTAACTTTATATACGTCTCGGCAGACCCTAATGGCCAGTGGCCTATAACCTCTCTTCAAAATCGAGGTCAAAAAGGACGCATGGCTAGTTTTTGAACACACAAAGAAGAAAGGTCAAGTGCAAAGGATTGTCTCCCTTAGAACCCTATCCGGAATCGACCCTGTCAACTTGCGGGTCCCAGGATTTCAGTAGGAATCGCCAGAAATGTAAGAAGTGTCCAAAAGACTTCTGTCATGGAATTTAAGATGTTCCCCAGCACGAGGGAGTACTTCAATATTTTTTCCCTTTCGGTTATGCAGAGCTGGTAACTTTTGCTCTCGTTGATGTAGAGGCCCGGTTTTTCTAGGATTATTTGTTGGGTCCCTTCGCCCTTCAGGCGTCACACAAAGAAACTCCATACATTATTATACTTCTGATTGTAGTCATCGCTTGTCCCAAGAGTGAAGCATCATCGCAAAGAATATGAAATAACTTCAATGCATAATATAGAAAATAATTAACAAAAATAGGAATGTCATTACGCTATGAAAATATTTTTTTCCAGTATGGGTTAGAAATCCTATTACATTACAAAGATAAAAGACAAATTGATAAATTTGAAGAAAGGGAATGTAAAATTTTACATCAGATAAAATATCTTATCCAACAATAGCACATTCACATTAACAAGTACATTGCAATAAATAAGAATAATGTACAATCACAAAAATATTAAGATTACATACGATAAATAAGATTCCATCACGTAGGTACTCCACTTTACTCTGAAAACTACTCTGCATTATCCCTGCGTACTATTACCAAGTATCGTCTCCCAGTTCTCTCACCAATACATGTCCCAGTAAAATAAATACATTTTCAGAATAGTCAGCTGCATTTCCTAAAATTCAATGGAGCGTAGCATTTCACGACCTATTTCTACATCATTACAGTTTTCCATGAATAATTTAAATGGCTTGCGATGAAAAGATTTGTTCTATACCTCTGGACGACGTTCACCATATAATGTATTTTATGATAATTAATAGGCGCAGGAATGGCTGTGTGGTAAGTAGCTTGTTTACCAACCACATGTTTCCGGGTTCAGTCCCACTGCGTGGCACTTTGGGTAAGTGTCTTCTACTACAGCCTCGGGCCGACCGAGTGGATTTGGTAGACGGAAATTGAAAGAAACCCGTCGTATATATGTATATATATATATATATATATATATATATATATATATATATATATGCGTGTGTGTGTTTGTGTGTCTGTGTTTGTCCCCCTAGCATTGCTTGATAACCGATGCTAGTGTATTTATGTCTCTGTTACTTAGTGGTTCGGCAAAAGAGAATGATAGAATAAGTACTGGGCTTATAAAAGAATAAGTCCCGGGGTCGAGTTGCTTGATTAAAGGCGGTACTCCAGCATGGCCGCAGTCAAATGACTGAAACAAGTAAAAAAAAAGGCAGTGGAGACTACTCGATTTCCCCCACCATAAGAAAGTGGTGAATCGGTTCACAATAGACCCAGTTGAAATTCAGTTTCACGTTTAACATCTGTTTCACATGAACCCACAAATCAGTGGTATACACACACACAGAATAACACTTGCACTATTATTCTGTTGCTCTTCGTGCAGGGTCAGTTCAGTTGTATCCGGCTCTAATATTAATATAATTGACGAATTTCTTTACATTTGAACCGACAGTATAACGTCTCAAATATAGGTTTCAAAATAAAATACCAACAACAATGAAATATACAAGACTATATACTTACTGAAACGCAACGTGAACATTAATAATGTAAATCTAATAAACTATGCAGTATCCATGGTAGTCATGAAGTAAGTTTAGCTCCATCTGTGTGCAAATATTTAAGAAAAATAGGTAAACTAGAGTGAACAAAAAGAATAACCAAATAAAAAAAACACGATTAAAGCAAAGGTCGCTTATGAAATAAACAAACGGTGTGAGAAATAGGGAAGCAAATAAATGCGAAAGATAGATAACTAGAGAGGGAGAGAGAGAGAGTAAAAGTGTTCTGTTACGACAAAATTTTTCAAAACAAAGTTATTATTTGAATGACAAGAGCAGGGAAGAACATCGAGATTTTGGAGATAGACTTGACAAGCACCTTCGAAGTATTAATACGGCAACCTTTTGCCTGAAATATATATGAAGTACATACGGAGAGCAGGTAAACATATTTAACAGAAACAATTTTAGAATGTAAAGCTAATGAATAACCAAACATCCCTAAACTACAGGCATTTAGCCTTTGTGCCTTCATACATTACAGAGTTCAACTCTCCGAAGGATAGAAGATGTAGTGAAGACTACCATAAACTTGTAAATATCAATTACTGTTCTACAAAATGATAATATTTAATATTCCAGCTAGGTGTGAGCAAAGAGTGGTTTGAATTTTAGACGATTTTCTTCTTTGCTATCTTCAAATCAGTGGATTCCGGCAACATTAGCTATTAGTTAGAACCAATGTCCAGATGGTACATCATTAAATATATTGTTTTGTAGACATGAAGAACAGGAGAGATTATCATATCAACAAAACCCACACCTACTTCAAGAGATTTATTACGCTCTTATTTTAGTGTTAATGACTTCAATAAACAGCCAGGACTATTACAAACGTGTATGGAGACCAGCAGCTATTCTTTATATATAGCTTCAATGAATAAAGATCTTTCAATGATTGGATCAAAGAAGTGAAGAAAAAGCTGCTTTAGGCATGGTCTTATGAGGCCCATCAAGCTGGGTAATGGGTTGCTACTGCAGATGAATAACAACTCGAAGGAAGCAAGTTTGCGTATATTGTACAAATTCATCAGTGTAATAGCATGAAATAATGTTTAAACAAAATGCTCCAAGGTAAGCTTGAATAGAGGAGAATAAATGGAGAAAACAACTAATCTCTTATTAGATAAAGAAACGTACATAAAAAGTTATTAGAGCATTCACAATCTAACGAATATTTATAAATTAATGACTGACCAGAATATAATGCATTCTAATGAAAGAGTTGCGCAGGGTTATTGTGTAGACATTTTATATTAATACTTTAAAAAGGGATTAATGCCAAATATAAGGTAATCGGTATGAATATTTTAGCAGTTTCAGTAACAACTTATAATTATGTTATTCTCAACAGAACGCTAAATATATTAGGAGACTAGACATAAAACAATGAATACATTTAGAAGGTAATATTCTAAAGCCTAGTCAGAGAGATTATAGTTACCTTGAATACAGAGAGTGCCTGCTGAAAATCAACTCATAGCCATAAAACATCTACTG
Source organism: Octopus sinensis (assembly GCF_006345805.1). Classification (NCBI taxonomy): domain Eukaryota; kingdom Metazoa; phylum Mollusca; class Cephalopoda; order Octopoda; family Octopodidae; genus Octopus; species Octopus sinensis. The sequence continues at coordinate 81,949,537 of NC_042999.1, forward strand.
CAGAATTGTCAAAAAATAATATTGGAAATGCAACACAGAGAGATACAATAGGTTCATGAAAGAAAAAGTATTTTTTTATCAATAAATGCACCACACATGAAAGGGAGGGTGCGATAAAAGTCTTCTGCTAAAAATAAATGGCTAAACTGAAAATGGGACAATAAACTCTCATACAGTTTAGCAAAGCTACTCTACGTGACGTATCCAGAACTATTCGAAGAATACCTGAAAAATTGATGAGATGCAGGGGATTAAAATTATGAGTGAAATAATTTTGCAGCAGTGGATCAAAAAATTTCAACAACACACCCTTAAATGAATATAATTCATAAAGGTTTAAAAGGTAAATGCAGAATATTTGGATGTTGGGAACAGGTAAATTGAGGTGTATAGATTCATTGGCTTTTCCGAATTTCTGATTCAATACGTCGGTGAAAATCCTGACAAATATCTCACCGTTTTTGATATTAGAAAGAACTGAACTAAAACGGATGATCTCAAGGCAGTCCGACATTGTAATCATTCACAAATTTTCTGCCTTGGATTGTAAGTATTTTAACGCCTCCAAAAATATGAACTGCAAAAGGCTAATCTACAGGTTTGAATTAAATGTACTGTGAATAGAAATAAATAACCCAAGGCGATCTACGTAACTCTCTAACGGATTTATCCATAGGTTAGCCGCCTAAAGATTTGAGTTCATAGACGTAGCATCATGTATTCAAATTCTTGAAAGGGAACAGCGAGTTCCTTCACAAAGTGAGACACTTCATTTCCCGTTGCTACGCTCAAGGCGACATCAAATTGGAACGATACAGAGTTTTGCAGAAAGACGCTGCGTAAATTCGAGAAGCGTATCATAATTTCATAGGCGAAGACGTAACTCCGAGAGTAAGAACTTTGCTTCAAACCTTTATGAGGTCTTGGATTTAGATCTATTGTGTGGTAAATTGGACAAATGTCTACTAGTACTATAGCGACAGGTCCACCAGTGTCTTGCGAGTAAACTTGATAGAGGGAAACAGAAAGAACTCTGTCATGTCCACAGATATATATGGTGTGTCTTAAAGTGTGCGTATATATGTTTATATGGTTATCTTTGTGTTTGTCTCGTGTTTGTTTTCCACCATCACCACTTGGCAACCGGTGTTAGTTTGTTTACGTCCCTGAGAATTAGCAGTTCCGAAAAGAGAAAGAAACTATTATAATCCTGACTTGTCCGTCGAAATTTACGATGGCGGCAGTGCACTTATTGAAGAAAATAAAAAAATACGAATATGAATGATATATAAGCAGAATCTTTTGGTTAAATTTGACAGTTTGCCTAAAAGGGAACTAAAACACAATATCCCATCAAAAACGTAAGCAGTTTTTAAAACATCAAAATATATGTACTAGATTATAACAGTTGGGTCACATTAGATGATATGAGCGTCCTCTGCAGTTGCAAAACGACTAATGACCGTAGTGCAAGCATTCTTCACTGTATCCCCAGGAAGATCCTCGAACACCTCCTTGATTTTGGCCACCAACGCGGCCTTGTTCTTGCAAGCAGAGCAGTTGGTGATTTTCTGAACCACAAGCCACATAAAGTAATCAGTACACTTAAAATCTGGGGAATTAGGTGACCAGAAATTATGCTGCTGAAGTCGCATAAATTCTCCGACAACCACTTCCGACACTTTCCGGAGATATCGCAAGTAGTCGAGT
>NC_042999.1:81956246-81961246 GCF_006345805.1 Octopus sinensis
TCATTGTTGCTTTCATTCTGCAGATTTTTACACTCACTTTATTCATGTGTATTATACTATGCCCTTGTCGGATTTGAATAGAAGGTACCATCCATCATTTCCTAGATATCTATATACTTAGTTATATCTGATAAGATGTTTCTAGCATGCACAAAGAAATTTGTTCGGCAAAAACTAAAGAATAGATAGTTGGGCCACTTTCGAATATAGTTTTAAATTTTGCCTTCTAATTCTGAGCTTCAATGGTCGGAAGAAGCTCTTGGAGCATGGACGGGCATGAGAAGATTCAAATCGTTGGAAATAACTACATCAACTTACTGTAATAGTTGTAGAGAACCATATCTGTAAAATATATCTGAAACGTAGGGGCTCATTAATTTAATAAAAATTTATATTTGTCATATTATGAATAGGATTATACAATTTTCTAGGCAGATAATTGAAGGGGATTTTATATATCTGGACTATATATCTGAAAGTGCAACAGCGTTTAATCAGGGTCAGAGAATTTTTAATCAAAAGTTTCATTAAATCTTTTAAAATACATACCTATCACAGATTGCTACCTGTTATCCTAGTCATCAGGATATCATTTTGCTCAGGTGGGCGGTGCAAGTTGTCTACTACGCAGTTACAACCAGAGCTCATTCAGAGCAGAACAGCTCAGATCTATGTACAGATACGAAGCTATCATTCGAAAAGGTCTCGAAACCCTGACTAGTTTTCTTTTGTAATCCGCTCTGGTTTTACTAAACAATATACATAGAGAATTTTCCAGCATGTTCCAGTCACAATAATCAATTCCATTTTGTTCGATTACACATATAGTTTTATTTCCTTGCTTCCGTTCCTTTCTATTACTTTTTCTGAAGTGGAAACGATACAGCATTTCTTTTGTTGCGTGGAAAATACCAATATTTCTTAAAGAAAATATTCCATCATATATAAATAGATACACAGAGACACACAGAAACACACAAATGAACAAATACATAATATTGCATGGAATATGTATGCACATAGGTACATACGTACATACAACACATACACACACACACCCACATAGTCCCTCCACATGCACACACAAACACACGCCCGCACACACACATACGCACACACACACACGCACACACACATATATATATATATATATATATATATATATAAGGAGTAAAGGAGGGAGAGAGCGGGATAAGTGCACAGAGGCGGATGAACAGATAGATAGTGAAATAGATACATAGATGAATTTGCCAATCTCCAGATCTTCCAACAGAGCAAACCATCATATATACATATATATATATATATATATATATATATTATATATATATATATATATGCATGTATGTATGTATATATGTATGTATGTATGTATGTATACACAACTAGATATATTGGTATTGAATAGATTTTTTTGTAAGAGGATTAAAAAAAACAATCGATAATATGCACATATCGATTTGTTTTATAAGTGAATGAACATTTGTTTCTACATCGCAGATTCCTTTTGACGTCTCTTCGATGATGAATTTACTAGGGTGTATATTTTCATCATGGGATATGGCATACGTATAGGTGTACAGCTGTAATTCTTTTGAAAAATATCGTAATAGATAAAATGGCAGAGAACAATAAAAATAGGTGGGGAAGGGTGATGTAGAGAAAAGTGAGAGGTGTCAGAGAGTGTAGAAGGAAACAAATATCCCAGATATATCCAAATTGAATGTTGCATTCTTCCATCCATTCATTCCCTGATCGATCACTTATACATTTGATCTACTTTAATGTTTCTTTGCTTTTATTTTGCAAGATTTCTCTCCATATTTGCATGTGGGTGCGCGCGCAAGTGCAGTGCCAAACGAAAGATTATTCTGTTATTTACTCATCTACACTTGACATATACATATATATATGTTTTATCTTCGAATATTTTTACTGATCATTTCTTGTCATTCGCTATGTTATAACGCTAATCGATAATTTATATGCACTGATTTAAATCTCAGCATTTTATCAACTGTTTATTGAACCCAAAGTCTTTGTTTCCTACCTACAAATCTATAAATACATATGATATAAATAATCCAGAATCGAAATGAGCAATAAATTGCAATAAATTACTGTACTACGGTTGATAGCTTCTCAAACTGTCACAACAACCAATAAATTTTAGCAGACCTGAGAGTGGAGTTAATTGGCTCAATTATAATCCTTGATATTAAGTTTGCGACTTGAAATTTTGAGGAACAATATATGCATATTTACATTCAGCTGATAACGGAAAGTAACTTAACTAAGTACTGCTAGTTATGTTTTTCTATGACCGTGTAGATTTTGTAATAGCTGTATTATGAAATACCGATAGACATCAAATAGATTATACAAATAGTGAGAAACAAAGAGGCTACAAACCAACATATGGTAAGCTATATAGGAAATTCAACAAAGGCAACTGGACTGGGTTTTGTTATCAAAGCCCATCAGAAAAAAAATCTGACATCCTATTAAAAATCTGTCCCTTTACCTTTGAAAGTAATGGAAATGTATCCTAATATATACTCCTGTAATGTTGAAAAGCAGAAATGATAATAATTGCTTCGGTAGTGACTGCAGCAAACATATTAAAAGAGGTGCACTCTCTTGTGCAGTATTTACAAACACTGAACAGGATATTGACCAATACTAGCTTACAGGATTAATACAAATGTGACGAGGAGCATGATAAAATGCCTAACGATGTATATGAAGATGGTGATACTTACAATAATGATGATGATCATAATAATGGAGGTATTGATGAAAATGATAATAAAAGTGACAATAGAGAAGTGAGTGAAAATCATGGTAATAATGATGATGTGAAGATCAAAATAACCATCCAGGTATCATAAACAAAGACAAAAATGATACCTATAATATTCGAATAAATTGGCATACACATAATTACTGCGACTTACGATTTTAAGAAACAATGTAAATTACCTTTATTTGAAATACTAGACATCTCGATTACATTTGAAGAAATTCTTTCTTTTAATTCTTTTTTTATTCAGAAGAAAATGCATTACCCATGATCTGTTACATGGCTTCTGAGATTGATGGGAGAAAAGTATACTCAAGCAGAAAGACTAGCCTTCTTGCTTACAACAGACTGGAATCCGTTTAGGGCAACAAAGCTGACAAGCAGTGTTATTATAGGAGACCACGGTTTAACTCGACTGGTACAGTAGACCTTTGTGGAATCTCAACTGAAAGAATACGGACCTGCAACCAACATATTATGTCACCTAACCCGAAATGATGAAATTCAAGGTTGAGCTTGGTGGAAACTAAACTCAGAGTGCAGCGAGTTAAAAGAAATGCCAAAAAGTAATCTGCCTAACATTATAACGATTTCGTCAATTCACTGTCTTCTAATAAAGGCGTTGAAAAGTTATTAACGTACAAATATGTAGAATTGAAAATAAGATTGTTTTGTAGATTAGAAAACAAAACTGAATAATATATATATATATACTTATATAACCAATTTGAACTACTATTATCAATTTATATATTTATAAACAAAATAATAGTCTCAAAACAATGATAAACACATTTCTAAGTGAAATATGTAAATTCCTAAGTGAGGAAATATCTTTAGGATTAATAAGTTTACTCCTTAATCACCAAGTACCGGTATTCATCAAACAATACCAATTTTTTATACTGTATTCGACCCACTCATTCAGAGCTTGCGGTTGTTTGGTCACAAACCAAGAACATTCGAGCACATTTGTGATCAAAGTCTACCTTGTCTTTTTCTACTTGGAGGGAAAAAATAAGTGGTAAGGTATGATTTGAGAAAAATTTTGTTTGGATTTTCTAGAAAATCAGTCCACAACGTGGAAACTCCTATGCGTATTTTTTGTGGTTCCTCATTACCTTGCCAACCCTGAACAAGCACACAAATGCTGAAATACATATTTCAGCCGTACTCATCTGATATTTCCTCAAAGTTCATGGAATAGAACTTCATAGGAGTTTGGATTTTAGAGACTACGGATTTGTGTGACATTTCTAACAGAACCCTGATTAGGATGAGGAATTTTTTAGTCAACGCTTATGCAAAAGCTGTATATGACAACGGTCAGAATTCACCGTGACGTAGAAATTATTTGATATAGTTCCAATAATTAAAAAATATATTTTTCAAAACGTTATTGACTATTGAAAAAAATGTTCATTTATTAGGATGTCACTAACCTTCGTGGAAAAAAGTTTGTATATAATGTGTATTTTAGGCCTATTGTGTATTTTGTGTATAATTGATTTTGTGTTTGAACTTCCAAACACACGCAGTCAGGGCTAATGCATAAAAAGGAAGGCATGTTGTTGTTTTCTGTATGTTTTTGTTTTTCTTTTTGTAAAGGTGTTAATTATTTCCTGTTTAGTTTCAGATTTAGAAATTTAGAAAGAATTCTCCTTTTGCTTTTTGCAGTTAATCATTTTCATCGAATATTTTGTAAAAGGAGAATATTTTAAATAGTCGACTATTTTAAATATTGACTATTTCTGGTTCAGTTTTTGATTTAAAATTCTTATTAAGTATTCTTCATTTACATTTCATAGTTAATCATTTTCATCTTTTATTTTGCAAAAGGAGAATATTTTACATATTCCACTTGCACGTATGGAACATTTCTAAGAGATGAATTTTTAATGCATTCTTTATGTATGTTTACACGACTAATTAATTTTATTCTTGTTCCTCCAATTTAATTGTCATTGCATTGTTGGCATGCGATGCGCTAGATGAAATCTTTTGTTTAGCAAGTCATGCTATCGCACACTTTCAATTCCTTTCCATTCTTGAATCTTTTGGTTGTTCATTGCTCAATTATTTTACATGTCCATCCGTGAGGGTCTCAGTTTGTTACTTGTATTATTTCTTTCTCCGATGGGAAGCTAGCCTTTGATGGAAGCCTCTTGTGATTTGGTGGTTGCCTTCGGTGGTTGAT
>NC_042999.1:81966246-82056246 GCF_006345805.1 Octopus sinensis
AAACTTTAATCTTATATTATCTTAGAAATTTTATTTAGATTACTATCTAATTAAACTTGTTTTCATGAAGTTTCAGTACTTCCATAATAATAACACTATAAATCTGTGTTAATTAAACATTCCACTGCTATGGGAACAATTCATTCTAGAATTGCTCGTGCTGAAATATGTAGAGGGATCTGTGTTCAGTTACCTATGTTGTTGTTGTCTTTTATACCACATGTGGTTAGGAAAGAACTTGGATTTGTTCCCTACTTCGTATTCGCCGTTTGCTTTCTTTCATATCCGTTTCATATACATACCCATTTGTATAACACTCTCTTACACAATTTAAAATATAAAGCTCATAAGTAAATCTACCGAGTTTCCTAAAATTAAGTGTGCAACAATATAATATCTCAAAATATCACCGATTGAATCGATCTGGATTTTCAAGAGATATTCACTCAGCTTATTCTGCATCATGAGAACATAGAGATAGTAGGTATTTTTAAGCTGATATTATTAGTTCGCCCTTCACTGATCACTCTTTACCGCGCAACTCTAAATGCGGTTTCTTAAACAGTGTTAATATGAATGAATGTCGTAACATGTCTTATATTTCATTCGATACACAAATCGAGAAGAAATGCTAAGGAGTATAGTCGCTTGACCTGAAACGATGTATAAGACTTTTACATATATTATTTACTTGTGAAAGAGTCAAAATACGAGCTTCTATTTGCTCTGATGACCTGCTTGAGTTAAAAATTTTAGTATATCTTTCTAAATAAGGGGACAATAACATAATTTCTACATGTCCTTCAAATAAGCAATGGTTACAATTGAAATGACTTTGATCATTGTTTTCTTCAGTTGGACTTGATCGGGAGTTGCACAATAACCTCAAAATAATGCTTAAAATAGCAATTAATTGTTTTTAAAATAACATTTTAAGCAATTCATGCTACGTTGTATGTTATTATACAATGCACAGTGTCGCTTTCAAAACCTGAGTCTATATAATTTTCTTTGATGTAAATTGATAATTAAGGAAACGTTAATTGCAGCGACAAATAAAACGAAATAGAAAACTGGATATTTCCAAAAAGAATAGAATCAATGGCAATAGTAACACCCTCCTCCTAGTCATCGTTATCATCGTCATCATCATCCACCCCACCCACACACACACGCACACCACCACTACCAACGTCACCGCCACTCTTAACAATACCATCATTGTCAATATCATCAGCAGTTATTGTCGTCGGCGTTATCGTCATCGGCAACATAGACAAGCAAACTCCAAAAAAATAATCTTTGCAAGATCACTCATCTCAGGTATAGTGATACCTTTTGCTAACGCCCTCAAAATATCCGGTAACAATAACAATAATCACCCAACTGTATCAACAACTATATTGGTTTCAAATGTTGGCGCAAGATCAGTAATTTCGGGGGAGTGGCTAAGTCGATTACATCGACCTCAGTGCTCGCCTGGTACATATTTCAGCAACACCGACGCGATCAAAGACAAAGACGGCGAAACAGAATTTGAACCTGGAACGTGAAGACGAACGAGATGCAGCTAGGCATTTTACCTGGTGTGCTAGCGATTCTGACAGCTTGCCGCTTTTGTATCAGCAATTATATTGAGAAACCTTATGGTGACATCAGCAAGAACAATGGGATTAATATATTTCGAAACGGAGGTTAATAAATATACCTGGGAATAGAAACTGAGTTATGGCCACAACTTGAATGAATCTTACGTATCTACAAATTTCCTACCTTCATCATCGTGTTAAAGCAACACGATGACGAAGCAACAACTTGCTTTAAGGATCATGAATGTTTAATGAGAAAACAACCCAAATCGATCTCATCAACAGCAACACTCATAAAAAAAACTATGTGATAGCTCGGTATGCGAGAGATTGGGTCTAAACTTTAACCTAATCATTTTTTACGGATATCTTAAAATATTGAATAAATTAGCTTCTCTCAGCTGGAACTAAAAGTTATGATCACAGCTTGAACAGCGTTTCAATATTTTTTGGCATTCATCACGTTTGACCTGGGGCTACAGAATACCATGAATTGTAATGATTTGTAGCGTGCAACAACAATCTTGCAAAGTGCTACATTCATTTCAATAAACAAGAAATTTATCACAATCATCATCATCGTCATCTTTGTCATCGTCATCGTCCTTATTATCATTGTCGCACTGTCACCATCGTCTTCGGTTTTGGTCGTGCGACGTCTCAAACCAGCTAGCCATAGCAAGGAAAATACTACAAGTTCGACCAGAAGAAAATATATCTTTGACAATTTATTGCCTGAAATATTATTTGGAAAAGGTCGGTGATAGCTGAAACGCCTTTGACAATAGGTGTTCCCTCTTAGATCAGCTATGGAACCCAACAACAGAACAGTTACAGTAACAACACATCCTCTTTGACCATTATCACCTTTTACATCACCACAGCCACCAGCATTAATAATATTTACAACAACTCATACAGCAGCAGCGACAATAACATCACCGTCATCTTCAATATTAACATCATTGTTTCATTCATCGATCATTATATTCTCATCACCATCAATAACAATAACAACAACCACATGTCAACAACACAGGTATCAACATGAGCAACCACCTCGGCGATCTAATATACAATATAAAGCATAAACAATGAAACATAGCAATATATTCATAACCGCAATATCCACGAAAATAGCAATACCATAACTCCCCGCCAAATATCTTCCAACAAGCAACCGCAATAACAGCGGCAACAACATTAATCATGAATAGACAAGAAACTACAACAATATCATCGGAATAATAAAAAAAAAGAAATATATACAGCAATCATAACAACTATTGCAACAACAAAACACATAGACTTTCTATATTTAAATATTTTCATCTCGGCTATGAAATTCCGTTAATTCAATTCGATGTGATTCAGAAAACTTGAATGGCGTCCCGTTGTTGTATGCGAATTAATTTATATTCAGCATGAGCATTGAAAAATAAGAAAAAAATGCCGTTCCGTATTTAATTTCTAGCAACAATAACAACAATAACGAAATAAGGACGGCAATAGCAGCAGTAGAAATTACAATAAAAAGTGCTGGTATTAGAGTGATAAAAGAACTATGAAAGCAACAATACAAAAAGGTGATTCAACAGAAAACACCAACGTCAACCTCAAACAATAAGTGCAGCAACATGAAAATGAATGATAATAATAATGATAATAACAACAACAAAAAGAACACACGAAATGGAATCATAAACAAAGAAAAATACGTAAGAGACAAATCAAACATAACAACAACTACAACTGCAATAACTGGACCAACGACAACAATATTAGCAACTGCAACAAGAGTCGAAGTTACAACTGTCATAATGAAAAGAGGACGTGTTTGTTTATATATATATTGTAGTTTCCACCAGTAAGACATCGACCTACACTGCAACCGCACCGCCAGAACAACAACAACAACAAAAAGAACAACAACGAGGATAACAGCCAAATCAACAAATATCACCAACGGCAACAGAACAACAACAAAACCTACAACAACAACAACAATAGCAACGAAGGAAATTAAGTCAGCACAAACAATAACGACAACGCACGCAACAACAACGTTTTGTTGAAATTCATTTTCCGCCTCCTCCGCCTTCTATTAATTCCCAAACAAATCCAACACAAGGAATCTTTCCGTTTTTCATAAGTTAAATAATTCATTCAATTAAATTTTTCCACAAAATAGAATTCCTTCTTCTGATCTATTTTATGCATTTCCTCTGTTCCTTTTTACCTCTTGTGTTTTATTACTTCTTTTCTTTTTATCATAATGTGAGTGTTGTTATGTAGTTTTTGTTTAGTTTTGTTTATGTATTTTTCATTTGCTTAGAGAAAAACCTGGTTAATATTGCATTGTCTTTACATATTTACATATTTAATTCAAGTTTCTAAATTTTATGAATTTCAATGTGTTCAGCGTTAAACCCATATTCTCAAAGACACATTGTAGTTATACATGCAAACACACATGTATACAAACGTATACATATATATGTGTGTGCTTTACATGTATATATATATATATATATATTTATATATATTATATATATATATATATATATATATATATTTATAAATATATATATATATATATATATATATATATATATATATATAATATATATATATATATATAATATATATTTATATATATATACATATATATATATATATTAAGTACACACACACAAATATACATATATATACGTATATATATGAATATAGATACATAAATATATACGAATATATAATGTATATTTGTGTGTGTACTTAATATATATACACACACACATATATATATATATATATATACCCACATATATATATATAGGAGACAAACACTTTTATATATACATATGAACATAGAGTATAATTACATGTTACATACATAGGTATGGTTATGGGATTAGGCAGTGCGTGTTACACAAATATATGTCCAAATTCCAGTGCATTCGACTAGTGTCTTCTAATCATGTCTCTTTTCATGAATGAGTGAATCCAGTAAAGAATATATATATATGTGTGTGTGCGTGTGTGTGTGTGTGTGTGTTCGTGTGTGTGCGTGTGTGTGTGCGTGTGTGCATGTGTGTATGTGTATATATATATATATATATATACATACACATTTATATATACATGTACATGTATATACATACATACATACATACATACATACATGCACATATAAGTATATATATATATATATATGAGACGAGAAGAATAAAATTGGAAGCTTAATTTAAGTTTGTTCTTGTAACTTCACAAATTTCATAATCTTCAACAGGTTTTATGAACGAATACTAAATCCTTTATCAGTGAATGTTGTGTGAGCGATTGCATAATAGCAGATCAGCACAACATTTTCAGAGAAAATCATTGTTTCAATCTGTCATTATTTACCATCTATCGGTTATCAGTGTACCTCTACTATAAGATGGTGAAAAGTTTAAAGACGATGGATCATGTTCCTTATCATACACAAAATGAAATTGATCATGTACTAAGGGAATGTGACATTTCTCGAATAAGAATTTCATATGTACATCTATCAGAAATTGCATATATTTGTCAGTACAGACGTGCTATGAAACAAAACTCTTCAAATAAGAGAACCCAAGCACGAAAGCCATTTGAAATCCGTGGAAGACAGTCTCTGTAGTAATATATATAGGAACTTGAAAACCAATTGAGCAGACGAGGCAGGTAGAGCCCATCTACATTGACGTTTGTAGCGCTGGATAGCGAATTAAAGGTAGTGACCAATATAAGCGGAACAATTTTGATGACTTACTTTGCTGTTAGCTTCCTCCAGCCATCAGGATTACGAATATATGCTCACTAATAAATATGAATTGCATTCGCCTAACTTAAGGGAAATCCCATATGGGCTTTGGTTCAGGCATTCCTTACCTTTTCATCTGAGGAGACAAAGAAATCAGCATGATGTTTGTACATTTAATCATAAGCAATTATATTTATCAATGAGATTAATTTGGACATCAGTCTCGTCTACATATCGAAGAATTAATGTTCTTCCAGGTGTCGCACACACTGTTGATCATTTTTTACTAAAACGGATAATTTTGATCTCGCAATCACTGTATTGTGTGCCATTGCGTGTCAACGGAGGTTGGTGAAAAAATACAATAAATATCTAATCGACTAAGCATGATCAACCAATGAAAATATACATAGGTCTACACCTTCAGAAGACACATTAAAAACTTTAAGCTTGTTTGATATACAGTTTTAAAACTAGTCGTAATTGCAACCGCATGTGTGTCAATTCATCATGGTGTCAATATAACGGTAAATTATAGCGTCAATTTGTTAACGGAATCAAGCCGAAAGCAACTACCTGAATTACAGATGTTGCACTACATAACTATCATATCTTTTACAAGTGCAAAACCAATTTTAAGCTGACATAGTTGATGACAACACCATATAATTATATATTTTTGTATATTCTTTATTCGATGATGTTTTCTGTACGTACCTTGTATCAAAAAATCTATCAGTGCAAATTCATATTAGAACTACTCGTGAGCCCCACTGATTATCGATTTCATAGATTACCTATCATTGAATTTAGATTTCTGTGGCTTAATTTCAATTCTATAACAAGCGAAAACGCTGTTCTCTGAGATACCCTGTTCATAAAATTTCTAATTGCATCCTTCTAAAATTGATGAATCATCGAATTGATGCGCTTTGTTAAGCTGCACGAAAGTATATCACCAAAAGTTAGTTGGCTCCCACAATTAATAGCCCAAAGGCTGGCACTTGTGATCACGAGAAAATATGTTGATTAAATCGATTTTTACTCTTGTACTATATTTTCTATTATGATATCATATCAAGAATCTTGTCATCAACGTTTTTGTTTTTTGTATGGTATTAATCATTCAATCTTACTAGATTATTTGTACCTCATGCATCCCAACGTTAACAATAAAAAGTAAGTATATAATGAGAATAAAAGGATATTAGCGAATGATTAAGCCTACTTAATTTGGGGGCGGGTACACAAGACAATATCTGGACTTGACACGCTCTAATTCTAGTTTCAGCAGAGAAAAAAATTCACATAAACAGACGCAAAAAAGCATCACATTTGGGTTTAGTATAAATGAGACAGACGGCGTACTAGCTTAACTAAGGTGTTTTATCTTAATAATTATCAGTGATTTACTCATCATCATCATCATCATCATCATCGTCATCATCATCACTTTTCTATACATAAGTATATACACGAGAGGCGTTCAATAAGTAATGCCCCTGACCCACTTCCCATAGCAGTAGAGCAACGACACTTGGCACAGTTATAAGTCTTTTCCTACATAGGAACTACTCAGAGTTATGCATTTCTCCCATCGTTTGATACAGCTCTGGAGACCGTTTTTGTAGAAGACCCCAGGTTGATCCTCCAACCACGACGTGACTTCAGAAATCAAGGCTGCATCATCTGGGAAACGCTTTCCTTTCAAAATCAACTTCATGGCTGGGAAGAGGTGAAAATCAGAGGGTGCAAGGGGAGGGGTTCATAGCTGCACGCCTGTGCTTCTGATCTGGCGACACGCGAGTTGTGGACCGGAGCGTTGTCTTGCAGGAGGAGGATGCCTTTGCTGATCTTGCCCCGCCTCTTGATTTTGATAGCTTCTCTTAATTTCCTCAAAAGTGAAGCATAATAGGCTCCTGTAATTGTGGTACCCTTTGCCAGGAAATCTGTCATCACTACTCCGTCCTGGTCCCAGAAGACTGTGAGCATAACCTTGTCAGCGGAGGTCTGCACCCTTGCCTTCTTTGGAGGAGGTGAGTCACGGTGCTTTCACTGCATTGACTGGGCTTTGGTCTATGGATCATAGTGATGAACCCAGGTTTTATCCTCTGTGATCAGTCTTTTTAAAAATTTTGACTCATCTTCTTGGCACATCTCCAAATTCATCCTCGAGCACTCAACGCGTTCTTGCTTCTGGAAAGGTGTGAGCAACCTGGAAATCCATCTGGCAGACACCTTTTGCATATGCAAATGGTCATGAATGATAGTTTCCACAGATCCGGTACTAATTTTGACCTTATGAGCTATTTGGCGAATAGTTATACGTTGACCTTCCAAAATGGCAGCCTCAACTTGACGGACAGACGTCTCATCAACGGCAGAAGGGGGCGACCAGATCTGGGAGCTGTTTCCACAGAGTTCCGACTATGTTTGAATTCACAATGCCAGCGTTTTAAAAGGTCATATGATGGGGCATCATCACCATAAGTTACTTTCATTTCATCAAAAGTCTCCCGTGATGTGCGTCCTTTCAAATACAAAAACCAGATCACTGCTCGACACTCAACAGGCTCCATTTCACACTTGACTCAGTTCAAACACCTGTAAATCAGAAACCACAATTAGTTCAGAGCTGTAATTCGCCACTTTATCTATAAACGTATAAATAAGTGCACATGCAAAATTTCAGCTAGATCAAACAACTGCAATTGGGTCAGGGGCATTACTTATTGAACGCCCCTCGTATATATATATATATATATATATATATATATATATATTATATATATATATATATATATATATATATATATATATATATATGTTATATATGTATATGTATGTATGTATATGTATATATAGACATGTATGTATATGTATATATATATGTATATATATATATGTATATATATATATATATATATATATATTATATATATATATATATATATAATATATATATATATAATGATAATAAGGGTAAATAATTTTTTCGATGGTTTTTCAGACAACCAACAATTATTTACCGGTAGATTTCGGTATATAAATATGACCTTTAGCAGTGGGAACTTCTGTGGAGTTCAGTATATATAGTATATAAGTAGAAGGGCAGGCAACAGGTTGCTTTGCCGCATACCGAAATAATTAGAAATAGCAGTCAGAGACTGTTTATTTCCATTTTCTACAAGTGGGTTCCATATACGACATAACCCTGCAATACACATATGCAAAATAGGAGGAATAAATAAACGAAAACAATGCCTTACCGTTAAAGCGAATATGTTTCTAGATCGGAGGTGAGAAAATGCCTCATGTCTTTCATCAGCGCCATCTTCGTTAGCTTTATCAAATGCCACCAGCCTCCACTTTTGACCAGGCGTCATCAAATAGTGGGGGGAAAGTGAGCATAGGCTAAAGCTATGTAGACGATTGAATCCGTAAATTATCCCTCCTATTTTGCATATGTGTATTGCAGGGTTATGTCGTATATGGAGCCCCACTTGTAGAAAATGGAAATAAACAGTCTCCGACTGCTATTTCTAATTCTTTCGGTATGCGGCAAAGCAACCTGTTGCCTGCCCTTCTACTTATATATATATATATATATATGGTGGTTGTCTACACATTATGCAGAGTTTGACCACCTCTTATACCTACGCCTTAGAAAAATCATGGCATCTGACCTGACTTTTTAAACGAGACAATGTTCTGAAAAGACACTCGTATAGATTGCACATCCGATTTGGACCGCCAACAGCTGCAGATAAATTCTAATTTTTGTGGATCTTAAAATATCTTTTTGGGCCTCCGTTAGATTTGAAAACCTTCTGGCATACACTGCATTCAAATGTGTGCACAGACATATAGACAGAATAGTTGGTGGAGGTTCCATGGGTTCGCAAATAATAAAGGATAAACCTGCTAAAGATTTTATCAGTGGCAAGCATATAATATAAAGGAGATTTCGTATATAGTGGTTTATAATAGTATGAAATATAATTATAATTAAGGGCATAGAATTTAGAATGCCTTTACTGAAAGTAGACGCTAAGCCGTCAAACCAATTAAAAATAATCACTACTTTGGTACACAACATGTTGAAGTCGAGTGGGTAGGCTCAGAGAAATTCATAAAATAGTTAGTCTTGGCTTGATGAATTTCTGGATTAGTCCAATAACTTTTCCTCATCAGCAAGGTATACTTAGGAAATAAACGCGAAAATACGCTTACATAAAAGTACCGCAAATACGTCCGCTTCGCATTTTGTAGTCTACCTCAGCACGTGTGTATACAGTCAGATTAGTGCAGAAGCTTCTACACTGTCCCGAAGTGAATGAAAATTATTCAATTATAGTAATGATAAAGAGTGAAACCGTTAAAGATTTTATCAGTGGCTAGCATATAATAAAGACGAGTTAAGGTGGAATCATATATAGAGATTTATAATAGTATAAAATACAATAATTACGAAGGGCATGCCTATGCTCAAAGTAGATGCTAAGTCCTCAAACCACTTAAAAATTATCACATTTATAGTACACAACGTATTGAAATCAAGGAAACGTTATTGGACTATTCCAGAAATTGATCAATCCAAAGCTGGCTATTTTATGAATTTTTGTGACCCAACTACCTCGATTTTAACACGTTGTGTACTCTAAAAGGGATCATTTTAAAGTGGTTTGACGAATTAGCGTCTATTTTCAGCAGAGAAATAGTCTCGTCTATGCCCATATTTATAATTATATTTTATAAATCTCTATATATGAATTCACCTTAATAAGTCTATATTATATGATGGCCACTGATAAAATCATTAACGGTTTTATTCTTTATTATTAATATTATTATTATTATTATTATTATTATTATTATTATTATTATTATTATTATTATTACAAATGAATAATTTCCATTATTTTTGTACTACTCTGACCATATATACACATGCTGAAGTAGACTACGAAATTCTAAGCGGATATATTTGTGGTACTTGTATGTAACCATAACTTTGCATTTGCTTTCCTGTGGGTATGTATAAATATCTCATTTATATCCCTAAGTATGCCTTGCTGATGAGGAAAAGTTACTTGACTAATCTAGAAATTGATCGATCCAAGCTTACTCTCTCGATTTGTAGAAGTGATAATCTTTAAGTAGCTTGACGACTTAATGTCTACTTTAAGCATAGGCATTGTCCCTTCTATGCCCTTAATTAAAATTGCAATTTATACTATTATAAATTTCTCTTTCTCTCTCTCTCTCTCTCTCTCTATATATATATATATAATATATATATATATATATATATATATATATATATATATATATATATGTATATATGAAATTTAGAGAAATAAGAAAATGGAGGAGTACTGATGAACAACAATTTACTTCCATCAATTACCATTTATTAATTAAATGCAAATAAACTGCATCTCATCTAACAGCTGTTTCTGCTTCCAATGTTTTATGCTTTTGCAATTGATATACAAAGATATGTAAAAATATTAATCATATTTGGTAATAAAACCGATCTTCAACAAGGAGCTTCTTCAGAGTGAAGAATATATAAATACGAAGAGCATAGAGAAGTGTTGAAGTGAAGAGTTGAATATGGCTGTAATCATACCATTTTGCTTGTGTGTCTCATTGAGCAGGTAAGTCTTATATATATATATATATATATAATATATATATATATATATATATATATATATATAATATATATATATATATATATATATATATGTTGTGTGTGTATGTATGTATGTATGTATATATACAGTAAACAAATGGGAAAGTATAATTGAAAGCACCGAGGCATGGGTTAAAATACCGTAGTTTAAGTCAAATACAAATCTATTACTTTAGTCATTTGCTAACATTAAATGATTTCATAAGTTCGGTGTGCATGTCCGAATAATAACCATCAGATTAGAGTATGATTCTACTGCGTAGAAAATTTTAGCCAACAAAATTTTCGTTGTCTGCTGAGCGAAAATGTATCAACGCTTATATATCTTGGCCACGTGTAAATATGCAGTGATGGTAACATAATTTAAAGTACAAATTTGGCTAGTTTTCAAGAGACCTATCGATTATACCACACATCAGACTCCATAAGTATTGCAAATTGTTTCAAGTAATTAATAAAATAATTAATTAATTAATCTGTTAATAAGAGTTTTCACAGCTAAGTTCTAACACTAATGTGGTATTAGTAGACTGTTTCAGCTATAAAGTCAGTTCAACCTCGGTGCCGACAACAAAATATATGCACTTTGGCCCTTAGTTTTCGGATGACACTGAGGCACTAGTTTGTGATTTACATGGCTTTTTTAGGCTGAGGATGCACATGAAAGTAGTGATTTGTATGGCCTATTTATTTATACTATGCATGCAAACAGGCCCTCACCAAGAGACTAAATACAGGCAAACGCGTAGGCAATATTTTACAAACAAACACACGTACGAGGGGCTTCTGAAAAGTTCCTGGCTTTAAAGCTATAAAAAAAAAGCCAGGGTGGAGGCCCAATCTTCCGAGTTCTTTTACGGTCCTTAGAAAAACTGAAGGTCCGCTGCAATAAGTGAGTGAATCTGGGATGGGAATAGGGTAAATAAAGTTATAATTGACTGATCCTCCTGTATTTCATGTTACATAAAGCCAGGAACTTTTCAGCACCCCTTTATTCATGCGTCATTCATTCTTTTTATTTGTGTTATTACTTTTATCTTAGCCTTCTACCACGTGGTTGGGAAGCAAACTTCTCATCACACGGCCACGCAAGTGTATATTTGCAAGTATATAATTGCTTGCATCACGTTTATATATTTCTCAATTTTTCATAGTCGTATGTCATCGGCCCATCTAAAATGTAACTAGTTGTGAAGCACTGCAAGTGATTATGAGTTTCCATTAAACGTATAAGATATTCTCATTGAAGCACATTAGACATTTTTAATATATACAAGCACATACGCACACCCATACATACACATGCACACATACATGCACACACACACACATGCAAACAAATATATATAAGGAGACGTATTCATATTGTACAAATTTAATCCTGTTTTACAATCGTCTCTCCCTACATCTTCATTAAGTGTATATAAGTGTTAATTCGGTCCTGTAGTTATATATCCCCGTGTTTGCATGTGCATGTGTATATATAGGAACACTCTTCGTATTGGTATACTTGGATACCGTCAGTGTTTATTTACGATGTTTACACATGCACATAGACATATATGTCTATGTGTAGTAGTGTTTATATGTAAGTGTACATGTATAAACATGTGTGCAAGTATGTTTACACAGAAATGAGTGACCGTTTGAGAATGTCTAGAAGAATATGTGTATATATATCTATATGCATATATTGACTTTAAGCGATGATACGTCGCACATATATTCTTTCTCTCGGATACTTAAAGAAAATGATTGACCTCTCTCATCACCAATATTCACTATCATTAATACTGCAATACTATATCTGGGAAGCCGATCGTCATGTCATTTATGCTACAGAAAATCCCTCGGCTGTAGTGATTACCTTCAATTGTCACCGCTTCAATAAAAATTTTAGACATTACCATGACACTTAACATTCTACCCTAACTAGATAATTTTTTTTTTTGTTGAACAATCCTAATCTCGGCAGTCCTTCAATGTCCTCCATAACACTTGTAGTCCAGTAAACGATGTATCAATGTAAATTTTATAGGTAACATAGGAGAGATGTAACCTAAGCATGGTTACATCGCTCCGATGACTATCCCTGTTTTTCTGTTCATCTGTTTTGCTTTGAGTGGTATTTTTTCTCCATTATACACTTGTTTCTCTTCTCTCTTGTGAGATTTCACCTTTATTCTTATACTTCTCACTCCCCTCACTTATATGCATTACTTACACTTGATGCGGCAGCCACATTATACAATGCATTTTTCTATACATTGATAGAGTACGTATATTTCTTACCTGTCCCCGATCTGTCATGATTGAAATGGTTCACCTCCCTATATATTTCATTGAAAATAAATCATATGCTAATACTGGACAACTTACAGTAGCTGTTATACCTTTAGCAGCCTTAATTCCTCCTTCATCCCTACCCTCCAGATAAGTTCTTTCACTGTCTCTTTTTCTCTCTCCAGCATTCCCATTATCACTCAGTCCCTCTGTGCCTTTACAGAGTCCAGCCATCTTTAAATCTCGTTGCCTCACTAATATATCCATCCCTTTCTCTTTTCCAAGCTTTCTTTCTCTCCATTCCACTTACCGTTCTACTTGCGATCATAACGCTTTCTCTTCATTTCTCTGTGTATCTAGTTCTTCGACTCCCCATATATTTATAAACTTTGATTTCCCATTGTACAATCTCTCTTCACCTTCTGATGAAAATACTGTGAATTCCCTGCACAAAACTGGTTGCATTGTTATATCGCCAGAGATCAAAAATTCGAAACAGCAGTAAAGATAGGAGTTGATTGCAGCATGTAATACGCTACTTTTTATATGTATATACATTCCTTACGCCTGTAATGGTTTGTCTGATATTCTGCGTCTATTCTTCAAACTAAAATTTCTCACTCTCGCTCCCCTTCTTCCTCACTCACCTTCACTTCCCCTCCCCTTCATCACACATTAACATACATCATGTATACATATATGCATAGCTGTACATAATTATATATCTAAGTATGTCTGCACGCATCACTGTAAATGACTGTATCTGCATATATTCATACAAATAAACATACATACATACACACACAGACACATACAAACACACACACACACACACACACTCATATATATATATATATATATATATATATATATATATATATATATATATATCACAGCATTTTGACCGTCGTTTCCCCTTGGTGCAAATTGAATGAACATTCTTGATGAGAATTTGAAGTCTCAATGCCTGAATGAACTAATTACGCCAGTCTCGGCCTATTCTCTGTACTAAACATAGACACACACAAATATACACTTTCCTTTTCTTTCGCCTACATCTTCCATTCTTTTCTTCTTCCTTTCAGCTTTCATTCAAGAGCGGGCGCTTGTACACTCACGCGCGCACACACACACGCACAATATATATATATATATATATATATATATATATATATAACACAGACAATCAAAGAAATAGCTACGCGGATGCAAACACACCCATATGTACACACTTACACAGATTTCTCATTCAGTTGAAACAAATGGCTGGTTATTGTCTAGATGCTGTTCTTAATATTGTAGTCTTTTTGTTTCTTCTCGATAAGCCTGGCAATGTTCCTAGCTTCATACAATGCAAGAATACTGCTTGATGTTCAAGGAAACGAACAGTCAAGGAAACCATATAGGAAGCAGTTCTTTATTGGAATAAATCGTTGTTTTGACGCAAAATTAACCCCAAATTACTGAATGGAAATAATGAAATTCCTCTTCATAATACACTACAGTATTGAGATTTACGCGACGGTATAAAGACGCAATGTTACTACAGAACAATAATAGATCGTGAGGCAGTAATAGACTATCACATCATTAAACTGCAGAAGCATATACGAGACAAAGTAAGGGACTCAACAGGATCACACAAATTGCAGCAATTAGCATGCAAACGTCTCGCAAATTACATTAATACTTAAATAAAAAGAATAATATTATTAAGTCACAAAGACATGATGATTACAGTTTCTATGTGTGTGATCGCATGTCTGCGAACGTGGCTACAAAAATAGAAGTTCTAGATTTCATTGCTACGCTACAGTATCAGTACATTGCAAATATATTAGATATGTGTTCCTTTACTGTGCACTCGTTCAGTGGATTAGTGCTTTAGTTCTCTGATATAGTGCAGTGTACAATAGAAATATTGCAGTGCGCGTTATATGCTCTATCATAGTAACAACTGCATGCTATTCGAATAATCATAGTTTTATCGTCTTGTATATATATATACATTCAAACATATAAGGGATGGCCATAATAGGACATCGGACTCACTTGAAAGAGCAGTTAAACTACAACCCACTAATAGTTGTATTTACTGCTGAGAAAACCGCGCGAGTGTGGTTGGTTTTGAAAAGTTATAGGCATGGTTATTATCGCCTCGTGACTATATGGTAGTCCTTGGCTTTCTGCTGAAGAGGCAACGCCAGTCGTAAATAAATTTATTTTATTTACAAAAGATTACCGAAACTATGCATAGTCCAGAAAAGAGAGGGTAAACGTTTTTATTTCTCTTTCCTTTTCAGAATTACAACTATTAGTGGTTTGGAGTTAAACTACTCTTTCTAGTGAGTCGGATGTCCTATTACGGCCATCCCTTATATGTTTGAATGTATATTACATAGTCTATTGACTATTTTTCCTCTCTCACTTGACCGCTGGTAGCGGAGAATTTTTTGCTACCCTAAAATGTATTAATATATATATATATATATATATATATATATATATATATATATATATATACATACCGGAGTATGTACATAAATGTGAAACACGATCGGAAAAAAGTACTCAAATACCAGAGCTAGAGTGTTATGCTTTATTTAAAATCAGCAGAAATATAAAAAAAGCTGTTACTCAGAGTTTCACGTTCTCGTTCATCGGACAGCTTTGTTAAAACTGTCCGATGAACGGGAACGCGGAATGTTTATGATAATGATTGCTTGTTGTTTGAGCCTTAAAAACAAGTCAATGCCGTAGCAATTGGGGCAGCTAATGTTGACACGTTGATACTTATTTATTTATTATGACTGGAAATATTGAAATACTAGAACCCAGACGTCTATATTGATTCAACTATATGTTGTATATTATATTCTTCCCTGTAATGCAAGGTTGTCGAGAGAGCAAGAATTAGATATGCCTACGCAGCTAGTGTTTAATTTATAAGGCGTTGTAAAATCTTGAGTGTTGTTGTCAACCGTCTCATTTCTTAATTTGAGATAACTTAATGGCTTAAGCACTTATGTATGGAGAG
This sequence comes from Octopus sinensis, assembly GCF_006345805.1. NCBI lineage: Eukaryota > Metazoa > Mollusca > Cephalopoda > Octopoda > Octopodidae > Octopus > Octopus sinensis. The sequence continues at coordinate 81,982,644 of NC_042999.1, forward strand.
GTTTTATTCTAAGCAAGATTGCTTGGATCTAAACTTATATATAACGTCATCAGATTTTTTGTCGTAAATTAATGACTCAGCAAATTTTTGCTTGAGTTATTAGAAATTGTTTACTACACGTAATTGGCAGGTGACCTTGTTCAATATCAACAAACGACAGTTCCGGTTCTCAGATCAAACTAAATATGTTGTGAGTCAATTATTGTGTAACAGGTTGAATATACCGCAGCATGGCCAATAAATTTATAACAATATGAAATCACTCCAGTTGGATCGTAATCGGAACTTCGTGACTGATATATAATTCTAAGATATACTATATTCATCTAAATATATATGCGCACACTGTGTGTATATCACTCACACTCACACACACACACACACACACACAAACACACACACACACTCTCTCTCCTATCTCTTGGATTGATGTAAGCTGTAACCAAGGAATTATTCCGATTTCTGAAACACATCAAACGTATCATTTAGGAATTGTGTTCGCCATTTCGTCTTCTAATTGTCATCGTTTACAACCCATGGCTAAACATTTCTCTAGGGGAAAATAATTCTGATTACTTGGCTTAAGAAGTTTAAGTGATGTTGGATTTGAAAGAAAATAAGATAACAACATCATCAAACGTTAGGAACTCAAAGTTCTTAATCGGACACTGAACAGAGATACGTTAAGATTCCCACTCTTTTTATCGATTAAACTCGTTCTGGCTCCCAGGGACGTTATATATGAAACGGAGGATATGTTACTGGAGCTGCTAAGAACTCTCATTAGATAATTTTGCCTAAGTACTTCACTTTTCATTCTTGATTTATCAAATGGAGTAGAATTAAATGTATAATCGATCATGGAAGAGGATTCCACCTCAAATACCCGGCTGTTAGTTGGGTAACGAAGAAGACTCTAGCGACACAAACAACAAAGGAAGTCGATTTACCTGTTCGAGATTGAAGTGAAATCACAACATGATGACTTAAAAAAGATCACTGGATATCAGTGGTAAACAACGTGTTATGGAAAATACTGTTAATGAAGGGGACGTGTATAAATCTAGACCTAGTCAATCGACGTTGTCACTGGTTACAAAATTTAAATTCAAATGGCATTCAATTTCCTTGGTAGCATTACAACTCAAAGTAGAAATAGAAAATGATCATCATCATCATCATCATCATCATCATCATCATCATCATCATTATTATTATTATTATTATTATTATTATTATTATTATTATTATTATTATTATTATTATTACTATTATTATTACTATTATTATCATCATCATCATCATCATTATTATTATTATAATTGTTGTCGTTGTTGTTGTTGTTACTATTATTGTTGTTGCTGTTATTATTATTATTATTTCTATTATTATTATTATTATTATTATTATTATTATTATTATTATTATTATTTTATTATTATTATTATTATTATTCTATGTTTGACTTTTGCTTTATGTCTGTACAAGTTGACTCCAAGACTCACCCAGAGACTTCAAGAGACAACAGGTTGGATGTTCACGTTGTTGTTATGCCTAGTGTGCCATATATTTGGGTTTATTTTTGGTGTTGTAATACTGATTGTCTAATACATAAATTTTAAAAAAAAGTTTGTTTTAAACCTTGGGATTACATAGAGAGTATTTTGCGTAGGATATGAGCAGTTCCCATGAGCACTATCTTTTGAATTTCTGCCATTTTGGGGTTCCTGGTATCTGAGTTAGGTAACTATCAGCCCCTTTCGCTATCATTCCCAGGGCACCTATGACAACAGGTATTGTTTTAGTCTTCAGGTTCCACATTTTGCTGATTTCTATTTCAAGATCTTTATATTTGCTCAGTTTTGGTAGGTCTTGACAAATACGTTTTTTATCGATTGGGACAGTCATATCAATGAGGAGGCATGTTCTTTGTCTGAAGTCTTTCAATATGATGTCTGGCCTATTTGCATCTATCTTTCTGTCAGTTTGAATGGTGAAGTTCCAGAGGAGTGAGATGTGGTCATTTTCAAGCACTGGAGGTGGATTGTGTTCCCACCAATTTTTTCATGGGGCAAATCCAGGTTTTTGCAAATTACCCAGTGAATATATTGTGCAGCTCTATCATTCCTGTTGAGGTACTCTGTAGGCGCTAGAAGACTGCATTTGGAGACAACATGATCAATGGTTTCATTTTGTTGTCGGCATACACGACATGTTGGGCTACTGCCGTTCTTTAATATATTGGTCTGGTAGTTTCTTGTTGGTAGGCATTGATCTTGAGCTGCTATGATAAACCCTTCTGTTTCAGATTTTAAGCCAGAGGCCATTAGCCATTGATGGGTCAGGGTTTGTCAATATCTGCATTATTCGCTCTCTTTGGATATTTGCCATAGAGAGGTTTTTCTTGCCATTTATTATTCAGAATATCTAAGGCCGCAGTTTTGCCACGGGTTTTCATGCGCCTAGCTTTGTCTGTGCTTGTTTCTTGTATGTCTATCTCTAATTCCGAAATTTGTTGTATTCGGAATTCACTAAGATATTCCTTTGCCTGTTTTGTTACTGAGTATGATGCTTTCTTGTTTTCATGTTTTGAGACAAGTTTTAACATCCAGTCCTCAGACTTTTTCAGGTAGGTGTCTAGGCTAATTGTAGCAATCTTCATTTTTATTGCCAGTTGCAAAAGACCACGGCCTCCCTCTTTTCTTGGCAGATAAAGTCGTTCTGTATCTGCCTTAGGATGGTGCATTCTATGCATTGTCAACAGTTTTCTTATTTTTCTGTCGAGCTGACATATTCCAGTAATTGACCAGTTAACGATATTGAAACTGTAAGTCACGACTGGTATGGCTAATGCATTGATCGCTTCGATCCTGTTTCTTGCATTCAGCTCTGTCTTGAGTATTGCTCTCACTCTTCGATAGCTTTCTCTCCTGATCCTTTCCTTATTTCTCTGAATGCCTTATTCCGTTCCCTTCAATTTCCCCTAGGTACTTGTAGCTCTCCGCTGGGTCTAGTCCTTTTATGACATTCTGCTGGTCAAGGTTAACGTTAGATGTTTCTGTCATTTTTCCTTTGATAAAGGTAGCTTTTGCACATTTATCGAGGCCGAATTGCATTCTGATGTCGTCACTGAATTGTTTGACTATCGCTAGTAAGCCTTTGAGTTGTTGGTCTTTCTTGCAAAAAGCTTTAAATCATCCATGTAAATGAGATGATTTATATTTTTATCAAACATTTTATACTCGTACTGCGCGTTATTGAGCAGTTTTGAGAGAGGTATTAAGGCTAAACAAAAGAGGAGTGGTGACAGTGAGTCACCCTGGAAAATGCCACACGAAATTTTTACATCACCAGCATTTAGGGATTCATTGTCACTGTTTAGAGTTAGTGTGGTTCTCCATGATCTCATACTTACAGTGAAAACGTTTCGCAGACTAGGTGCTATCTTATACATTTCCAGGTATTTCCTAATCCAGCTATGTGGTAGGCTATCAAAAGCCTTTTTATAGTCTATCCAGGCTATTGATAAGTTTTTGTGTCGTTTGTGACAATCTTCTAAGATCATCTTATTGATGAGTAGTTGATCTTTACAGCCGTAGGACCCACGTTTACATCCTTTCTGTTCATTAGGGAATATGCTGCTGTCTGTTAAAAAACTACAAGTATATTCCGTGAGGACAGATGTTAGCGTTTTATACATAGTTGTTAAGCAGGTTATGGGTCTATAGTTTTTTGGTTCATTTGTTTCTTCACTTTTTGGAAGCAGGAATGTTAACCCATTAACTAGCCAAGGAGGCATCCTACTAGGGTGTTGCAAAACATCATTGTACAGTTCTGTTAGCAGTTCATGGCTCTCTGGGAAGGCATTCAGCCAGATGTTAGGAATTTTATCCTTTCCTGGAGACTTCCATTTGCTTGACCTCCTGAGAGCAAATCTTATATCTTCTACCTTGACACCCTCCCACTTTTTCTCTTTTAAGGGGTCCAGTTCTGTAGATATTCTGTCAATCCAGGGGACCTTTTCGTTGTGTGTTTTTCCTTCTGCCCAAATTGTATTCCAAAATCCCTGCACTTCTTCTTTTGATGATACAGACCTTGCAGTAAACGCTGTTTTTCCTATCTTCCTGTAAACATTATTGGGGTTATTTTTGAACATGTTGTTGTCCTTGAAAAATCTAACACACTTTTCATACTTCGCTATGCAGGCAGCTTTGGTAGATACCTTTTGTTTGATGGTTTCTATGGTGGCATCAATATCAAGTATAGTTTTCATATTGTATTTCTTCAGTAATTTTTGAGTTTTTGTAGGTTTGGTAGTCTTGTGAACCTTAAGGTTTTTCAAATATTCAATGTCAGATCTAAATAGTTTAATTTGTTGTTGCAAACGCTCTTGCCAAGAAGGTTTTTTGTGGGAATGTTGCCGTTTTCTAATCTTTACACCACATAGGATCGTTGAGCTTTTCGCGGATGCATAGTATAGGTGGTTGAGATTTGTGATATCAACATCATTAGCTGAAATTATATCCTTAAGTGCAAGCCGGATTTTACCAATTATTTTCATGTTTTGGTTAGAGTTGCGGATTTTAGGGAATGTATCACGTTCATCCATGCTGGTTTCTTTAATTTTCAGCCATTCAATCATGATTTGATTTTTTAGCTCATGTAGTTCTGTTGGGTCAATATTTGTGTGACATTCTTTATCTATTTGATGTTCATCTGTCTTAGTGTTTATGATTGGTTCAGGGAGTATTTCACTTTGCCTATCACTTATACTAACTCTTTCAATCCTTACTTCATTTTTATCAGCCCTGGGCTGGTCTATAATTATTTCCTCTGTATTATCTTCTCTAGCTGCAGCTTCGTTCATTTTATCCGATATTGCTTGTCTAACTTGATCAATCTCTACTTCAATCAGTAATTTTTTTTATAATGTTTCTTCTGACGTTGGCAAGTTTGTTGCTGTCTATGTTAGGTCTTACTTCAGAGTGTTTCTGTCTCCAGTTTAAGTATGTTTGTACAGTGTTAGATTTATCTGTGGGCAAATATATGGTATGGTAGAAGGCCTCAAGAACTTCTTTATTATCTACCCTAGACCATTTTTCCTTCTTTTCCTTTTGATTATTTGGTGACGAGCATGGAGGGCCATCTGTTGGAATATTCCGGTTGTGGGATACGTCCAGCTCCTGTGTGTTGGGAAGATTTGATCCAGTAGCTGATTTTTCAATCAGAATTTGATTCAATTTTCGGGTACGTGGTCTTTTGTAATCCGGACGACGACCAATGCGGTTTATAGTTTGATTTGTTGACATTGAAGCATGACGAGCTTCCATTCTTACATTAGGAGATGGTTCTGTCAGTTTAGGGTTCTCTACACGTAAGTATTGCTCGTAGCGCAGCTTCTTAAGGCTAGCAGATCTGTATTCGTCTGTATTTTTTTGTTGATAGTTTTATCTCCTAACATTTTTTCCTCCTTCTCTTCCTTTTTTCCTCTCTCTTTCTCTCTATCTCCTTCTTCCCCTTTTTCCCTCCTTCTTTTCCCTTCCTCTTTTAAACTTATAAAAGGCTCACTCTGCCTGTATTAGTTCGAAATAATGAGAATAAAATACGGAGAAAGAAAAGAAAAAAGAAAAAAAGGGATCTGTCAGTTATTATTGTTATTACTATCACCATCACCACCATCACCATCGTCATCATCGTCAACATCACCATCACCCTCATCATCATCAATGATATTGTTTTACGTGAAGTCACAGCCACCAGCATCACCACTACTGCCATTGTGTGGGGGAATAGTTGGTTAAAGAGGTCATGTTCTATGTGTCTATAAATAGATTCAGCAGATGGTGGAGACAAAGGACATTAATGGTCAGTAAAAGGTCAAACCTGTTTACATTTTTTTTTCTTTCTCTTTTCTTCTTTTCCACATACATGTGTCTATGTATACTCACACACACATATTATCTGATGTTCACGTCCATGATTTTTTAAATTTCTGAATTCAATGTTATGTATGTATTTTTTAAATTTCTGAATTCAGTTGTATGTATATATTAGCAGGTGCTTACTTCCATAATTCTTTATCCTGCATTTAATTGTGTTGTTACAATAAAAGGCAATTTTATACATTCTTATAGTCATGAGAGACGACTAAATGTTCACACAAAAGTGGAGATATTTATGTTTCTAATTTTTCTTGTTAGGTGTACGTTTGTATGAGCTGTAGATATGTAAGTTCCTTAACTTATTTTGAGGGAAATTCAAATTACTCACAGAAAACAGTAGATCTTCCAGTTTTCTACAGTTGTTTTTTTCAGTTGTCCTGCTGGGTTAGCTGTTGCCAGTTCAGAGCATCGAAAAAGTACGTCCATCCTCTGTCACGTCCAGCCGCCTTCTCTTCTCACGTCCAATTATTATTATTATTATTATTATTATTATTATTATATTATTATTATTATTATTATTATTATTATTATTATTATTATTATTATTATTTATGAAGAACAATCAGTCATAGGCTGAGGAATGTTCAGTTTCAAAGCTTTCCATCTAGCATCGTCTATATGACACACTTCTTCCATTCCTTAATGTTATTGCGTTGTCATGAGAACTGGTATGCCCTTAGTAATCTCCTTTGATCACATATTACCAAGCGTTACATCGGCATTCATCACGAACTTATATTTGTAAATGACGTTGCGGAAGTTTTCGATGTCCAGTCTTGGTGCTAGCTCTTTGTAAGCGAAACTATTCGTTCCCATCTAGAAAGATCCGTGGTTTCTGATAATGCTATTCCCTATTGCAGCACTTTGCTCTAAGTTTTCTTTTCAATGAGAGCAATTAATAATTGTTCTTAATAATTGCATTCCTTAACACCAACTTCACTCATCCATTCAATGTCATTTTTCCGTTTTGAGGAACATGCATTCAGTTACATACACTGGTTGTTATTATCGGTTAAGAGTACACGTTAAAAGTCAGAACCCATGTAACCAAGTACAAGGAGTTGAAAACATAATACGATATCGTTATCAGTTAACACTAAATCTTTATGCATTGATGACACGTGAGTTGGAACAATAGTATAGTGGCACATTTTCAATGCTATGGTGATATTTCTCTGATATTTTCAACTGCTGCAGCAGGTTTGCAAGACTTCGAAGCTGCGGTGTCTCTTCAGCTAACTCATCAGAAGTTTTCTATAAAGAAAATAACGTTTTATAACATCAGCAAAATATCTATTCGTCTGGTGGAGAATTGCAGTCAAATTAATAGTTTAGTGACACTACAGGGGTGAAAGTTAAAGCTAACACCCACGGTCTTCACTATAGAAAAACTAGGAACACAAATATAGCTCTAAGAGGTTTCTTTTTTTATTTTTGTCTTCATCATCATAAATACACAGTTGTCATATTACTGTTCAATTCAATGCTGTATTGTATATAAAATAGTGAATTATTTATTTCCAATACTATATTATACACACACACACACACCACACACACACACCACACACACACACACACACACATATATATATATATATAAATATGTATGTATGTATGTATATGTATATACACATGAAGTCTTTGCTCTTTTGTCAAGTTAGAAAAATGGGGAGGACAGTCTCCTTTCTGTTGTATTTGCATAAACTATTAATAAACTGGACTGAATAGAATTGAATTAAAATCTTTCTGTGTAAAGCAGTACCAATTAACGTTAGTTAGAAGAGTACTTTTGTGATGGAAATTACATTAAGCCATCTACCATTATGACACATATATATATTGAATATATATTCGATAGGAATTCGCTAAATGGTGCATTCCATCAATTTAGCTTAAGTAAATCAATTATAACCTTTCTACGCTAAAAAGCAGATTTGAAATGTCAACTGATTGTATAGATATAATCTCCATCCAATATTTTCCACTAGTTGTTATTAATATAGTAATACTTACTAAACCTATTCGTTGAATAAATAAATGTTACAGAATTTGCTTGGATATTTTTTCTTTCTTCTTTATTTTTCTTTCATATATTGCAAAATAGTCATTCCCTTTAACTTACTATTATAGGAGATCAATTATTTCAAATAAATACACACGCTCAAACACACATACATCCAAACACATTCTGAATATATATGTGTGTGTGTGAGAGAGAGAGAGAGATAGGGAGAGATAGAGAGAGAGAGTATATATGTGTGTATACGTATTTGTATATGTGTATGTGCATGCGTGCTGTGTGTATCTGTGAAGGGTTCTGTTGTGTGCATGTATGTATGCATACAAATGTAATGGTGTGTGCGCAATCTAAACGAATAGGTAATTGCAAATATAATCAAAGTATCAATATTCCTCTGCTCCCAACACAAATGTGCTGCTGATATTCAAGTTTTCACCAAAGTATATACACAGAAAACATGGCATCAACGGAAAAACTAAGAGAATCATTAGAAAATTTAAATCTCCGGAGACAGAAATGAGTTATCGATCACTTATAAATTTTTAATACATGCAAAAGCTAGTCAAATCTACTTCTTTTTGTGGTCATAGAGAGAACAACCTTTAGCTTCACCGTTTTCTGTCTTTCATCTGGAGAAATAGAGTGAGTGAGAAACGAAACGCTTTGCTCATAAATAATAAATATGTAAATACGTATATCTTTTTCAGAATATCTAACATTTGAATTGTTTTACCCATGCTAGACAATGTTAACTGTTTACACACACATACACATACACGCACACATGCTCACACACACACACACACACACACACACACACACACACACACACGCACACATGCATACATACACACACATATATAATATTTAGAAATGCCAGTATCGTACATCGCTGTGCTCTTTGCCAAATTTGTTACATTAAGACTATATCTCAAATGCATATATGAAAAGTCTATCACGAGGGATGTTTACACTTAGTTGTGTTTCTGATATTCATAATTACATAATTGGTGTTCATAGTATTATTCTCCTTCTATATAAACTAATCTTCTCAAATTATCGTACAGTATGCTAAACATGCTTTTTGAGTTCTAAAAGATTCTAAGACTATGCTTGACATTCCACTAGTTGCTATTCAATAGAAAATCTACTCCGTACTGTTTTGTCATTATGTTTGTGCTATCATGGATTAGTTTCTACTTTTGATGTTATCTCTATTGCTTACAGATTTAAATTTTAAATATAACTAAAGGGAAATTGAGGTTTCTAATGGCAGAGTTAATCTCAGTGCATCGAATATTTACAACGCAATATATCGCATATGGGTAATTCTGCTGTGATTATTTAGCATGCAAAAACACTCCTGTACCATTGCCTATCAGTTCTACTGTTCATATCTGCAATTATTAATTTACGGCTTTTTTTATTACATAGATCAGTAATACTTTTCCCAGCCAACTAAAGCACAAGCACATTTTCTCCGAAGATATCATCTAAGAAAAAAAAAAGCAAATGAAATAAATACGAAAAATGTATCTCTTGTATTCACTAGTTAGCTGTAAACAGATCCAATAACACTGAGGCAAATTTTAATATTTCAATATTTCCGGATTGATAAAATATACAAACCATTGGAAGAAATGAAGCAGAGTTGGATCACATGCGTTGTGATATGTGCTCCAGTTCTTCGTGCTGTAAGTTTAAATGCCTCTATGCCCCACTTGCGTGGTAGACTTAAAACCTCGCTTCGATTAAGAATACCATCTGCAAGCATTCGGGCCAGGCTTCTAGTTTGAGGTTGACTTATTTTTCTCCCTCCCACTAGTCTTAGGCAACACTGAAATAGATGATGAAAAGGCACAATGATACGAAATTTTTACCTCACTGCATTGTCATCAGTTTTATTAGTCTTTGAGTTCTTACTCTTGGTTGTATTTTAAAATTTCAAAGAAAATGTCTTTTCAATGAAAAGATATTCTTAAATATGCGATGTTATACAAAGTGCCATATAGCGGATCAAGACACAGACAGCTAGAATGTGTCGAGTTTAGTATTATCTAGAACAAAAACATACTTTAATTAAATGCAGAGAGTCACATGCACACGTTTATATGCACACATATATATATATATATATATATATATATATATGTAGGCATATATATGAATATATGTATATACTAGCAGTATCACCCGGTGTTGCTTGGGGTTGTTTCGACCCTTTAGAATTGGAATTTTTGAAAAGTAAAAACTGTGCATTATGCAACTTGTTATTCTCTTCGAGTAAACATTTTTCCAGTTGAAATACATCGAAAACTGGTGACACAGCAGTCAAAAATCGTAAAAAATAGGGATTTTCATAGAAAAAAAGCACCTTTTTGATGTAAATAATTTTTGGTGTTAACATGGTCCGATTTGAATTTTATCTTCTACAGAATGAAGAGCAAGCCTTCTATCATACTCTCAATTTTGGTCAACTTGCGATGCAGCGTCTCGAAGGAGTTAGTTGAAGGCTACCAAACCTGCCACACACAGACAACTTCAGATTTATATATATATAGATTTGATACACATTACTTTCCATCCTTAATAATGAAACTTGGTAGATCCAAAAGTTAAACACACAGACACACACACAGATACACACACAAACACACAAGTTTAATTTTATATATATAGATATATATATTAATATAATACTCATTTCGAAAATTGATGGACTACATTTTTATACATATACTGGAGCTATCTGTCAATCAATCGATCTATCAATTTATTTCTCTCTAGCGACTTCTCTCTCCCTTCTCTTTCTCCCTCTCACCTCCTTTCTCATTCTCTTCCTCTCGCTCTTACTCTCTCTACACATACACATATGTGCGTGTGTGTGCATTTATATATATGTATATATACATACATATATATGATGATGATAATAATAATAATAATAATAATAATAATATAATAATGATAATGATAATAATAATAATAATAATAATAATAATAATAATAATATAATAATAATAATAATAATAATAATAATGATAATAATAATAATAAATAATAATAATAATAATAATAATAATATAATAATAATAATAATAATAATAATAAGATATCGCAAAGGCTGAACAAGCACCTTGACGAAAACAAACTGTTCCCAGAAGAGCAGAAAGGATGTCGCAAGGGCTCATATGGCTGTAAAGATCAACTAATGATTAATAAAGCCGTAACTGAAGACAGCCACAGAAAGAAGAAAGGCCTCAGTGTGGCCTGGATTGACTACAAAAAGGCGTTTGATAGCATCCCCCACACATGGATCCTCGAAACACTAGCCATTAACAAAGTAGCACCAACAATCATAAAATTCATAGAGCACTCTATGAATAAATGGCAAACAGTCCTACACCTCCAAACAAAAGAGGGACTCATGAAAACCAAAGACATCCCCATTAGAAGAGGAATATTCCAGGGAGACACGCTCTCTCCACTCCTTTTCTGCTTGGCACTGTCACCTCTATCTGATATGCTAAATAGAACTGGATGCGGATATAAATGTTGCGGCAAAACGATCAGCCACCTTTTATATATGGATGACCTAAAACTATACGCTGCAAATGACAAAACAGCTGGAAACACTATTAAAGACAGTTCATGGATTTACCAAAGAAATAGATATGAAATTTGGATTAGAAAAATGCGCCAAATTAACCATGAAAAGAGGAAAACTAGTTAAGAGTAACAACATCACACTAGATAAAACCAATGAAATAAAAGAATTAGACCAAAGCTAAACTTACAAATACTTAGGAATCCATGAACTAGATAAGACACAACACACACAAATGAAAGAGAAAATAAAAAAAGAATATTATAGACGAGTTAGATCAATACTAAAAACAGAGCTCAATGCTAAAAACAAGATAATAGGTATCAACACTTTAGCTGTCCCAGTTATAAGTTACAGCTACAATATCCTTAACTGGACACGAAATGAACTGTCCAAAATAGATAGGAAAACAAGAAAAATACTGACAGGATCTAGAATGCATCACCCAAAATCTGACATAGAAAGACTATATATACAACGTATAGAAGGTGGTAGAGGCCTTATACAGCTGGAAAACTACTATAAAATAACCACCATAGGACTGCAAAAATACCTACTTCAGAAGGAAGGAAAACTGATCCAGACAGCAGCAAAACACGAGCAAAACAAAAAACTGTTCTCAGTATTTAAGGAAGCTGACAAATACAAACAAGAAATCATACCACCTAATAAACACGAAGAAGAAGAAGAAGATGATGAAGAAACAACAAAAGCTATAAAACAAATGAAATCCAAACTAAAAATAGAACAGCAACGAACCATGATAAAACGATGGCAAGAAAACCCCTTCATGGTAAATACTGCACTAAACTAAATGCAAAAGAAATAGACAAAGAAAAATCCCAGCAATGGTTGATCCAGGCCATACTGAGGCCTTTCTTCTTTCTGTGGCTGTCTTCAGTTACGGCTTTATTAATCATTAGTTGATCTTTACAGCCATATGAGCCTTTGCGGCATCCTTTCTGCTCTTCTGGGAACAGTTTGTTTTCGTCCAGGTGCTTGTTCAGCCTTTGCGATATCACTGCAGTAAATGCCTTGAACATAGTAGGGAGGCAGGTTATTGGTCTGTAGTTTTCTGGTTTTGCTGTTTCATTTGATTTGGGAATTAAGATGGTTTTCCCCTTCGTGAGCCATTCAGGCATTGTCTCTGGCTCTGCTAGTATGCTGTTAAAGTTTTCAGCCAGCTTTTTGTGCATTCCTGTTAGATATTTCAACCAGAAGTGGGGATCTTGTCATGCCCAGGTGCCTTCCAGTTGCTTAGTTTTTGCAGTGCCTGGGTGACCTCTTCGGTTGTTATGGGGGTCCAAAGTTGTTCAGATGCCGAGTTTGTTATTTTGATACTCCTTTTTTTTGGCTGTTCGTTCGCCGACCATATTTCTCTCCAGAATTCTTCCAATTCTTCTGCCGTTGGTGCTGCAGTGACTTCTATTTTATTTTTTCCCAGTTCTTGGTAGAACATTTTGGGGTTGGTGTTGAACTTTTTGTTCTGTTCAAAGAAGCGTTGGCGTTTCTCGTACCGGCGGATCCTTTGAGCTTTGGCAAGGATATCTTGCTTCAGCTTTTCTTTTATCTCCGGCAATTCTTTTTCTGTGATGTTATATTTGCGGAGCATTTTGTTCTCTTTTTGTTGCTCAGTAGCGATGATTGTTTGCTGATTTCATTAATAATCGACAGGTCTTTTCTAATTTTTTTAATTTTGTTTTGGATGTTATTTATCCACAGGGTTTGTTTGGGTGGTGGTACTCCTGTTTGGGCGGGTTTGGGTGAGTATCCAGCTTCTTTTGTGGCTGCAGTGGCTGCTGCGTATATCAAGTCATTTAGTTCAGTGATATCATTTTTTTTTGTTTCAGTGGCTAGTTCAGTGACGGCTAGGTTTATGCTGTTTATAATTGGTGTTGTTATTTCGTTTATTTTTATTCTTCGGAGGTATGGTCGGTGGTCCATTTTGGGCTCTGTGGTTTTCAGTTCTTTGATTATTTTATTTTTTATATTATCATAATCATTAGGCTCCCCTTCGTTGTTTACATCGTGTTTGTTGGGAATGTTGCGTTTGTCTTCGTGTTTTACAGTTCCAGTCTTTATATTATTGGGCATTGTTGTGTGGCTTCTATCTACATTTTCCTGGTGTATTTTTTCTTTTAAATGTTCTATTTCTATTTCTGATATTGTTTTGGCTTTGAGAATGTATCTTCGTACGTTAGCTAATTTGTTAGGGTTCATTGCTGTATCCAAGTCTATATCTCTATTATTTTCCTTCCATATTTTATATGTATGTGTTGTTGTATTTTCATTTTGTGGGTAGAGCATTGCTGTGAAGTATGCGTGTAAGATAGAAATGTATTCCTCACGTGTCCATTTACGTCTTTTGGGTTTTATTTGCGGGACATGAGGTACAACGTCCGGCCCATTATTTTGACGGTCGTCATTTTCGTAGGGTACCGGTCCGTTTATTTCTGTTGTCACATTATTTCGCACGTGTAGTTTTTCGTACATTTTTTGTTGTAAGTTTAATGTACGTACCGCTCGATTGTTATTCTTGGGTTGAATAGTATCGGTGGCATTTAATTTCTTCGTAGTTCCTTTGTACATGGTGTTTGAGGTCGGGATGATCGTGATGTTCCACGCATGTTTACATGTGTTGTGTTAGAGGTGGAGATAATATCGAGTCAAAATACATCATTTCGTTTCGAAAATAGTAATAAATTTCAATTAGTATTACTTACTCGGATACAGTCCAATTCTTTGTTAGTAAATCTTTGGCTCCATAGGATGTCCTTGTTTTCAATGTTTGTGGATAGATTTCGGAGCTCTGTATTTTCCTTCTTACATCTTAAACGTCCCCGGTGTTCACTCTTACATCTTAAACGTCCCCGGTGTTCACTCTTACATCTTAAACGTCCTCGGTGTTCACTCTTACATCTTAAATGTCCCCGGTGTTCACCTCTTACATCTTAAACGTCCCCGGTGTTATTATTATTATTATTATTATTATTATTATTATTATTATTATTATTATATTATTATTATTATTATTATTATCATTATTATCATTATTATTATTATTATTATTATTATTTTTATTATTATATTATTATTATTATAATTATTATTATCATTATTATTATTATTGTTGTTATTATCATTATTATCATTATTATTATTATTATTATTATTTTTATTATTATTATTATTATTATTATTATTATTATTATTATTATTATCATTATTACTATTATTATTTTGCTGAGGCATAGCTATACTAACAATCCTGTATAAGCAGTCAATATGGGTATGCTTTAAAATATAGCGTTAATCAGATCCAGATGAGTAATTAAAATGACAAGGGAATAAGAAATTAGGTCATGAACTTCATTAGGTTACAGCAGTTTCTGCTCGAAGCAACAATGCAAGCATAGTTGAACGATTGTATAATATCCTACAGCAATATCGGTGTATCAAACATACATATGCGCTTCGTATGATGTCATAGGGTATACCAAAGGCGATCAGCTACGAGTGCATTGCATCCTATAGGAGAAGGAGCCATAAGCTAATGAAGTTTATGAATTTGTTACGCCTCTGCCATTTCAGTTTTTATACATACATATATATATATATATATATATATATATATATATATATATATATATTATATATATAGTTAATCCAAACATGAAAACACAAACAGAAAACACAACAACGCGAGGACGTGGAACAAATATAGTATTATTGGACGCTCAGGAAAGAAGGAAGAAGGAGGGTTTAACGTTACAAGCGGAGCTCTTCGTCAGAAACATAGGAAAAGGAAAGATCCAGAGAAGAGAAGACGGAGGAAGAAAAAATCGCTAACAGTAGACATGCGGTCACACACACACACACACACACACATATATATATATATATATATATATATTATATATATATATATATATACATACGTATACATACATACATAAAACATACATACATACATACATACATACATACATACATACATACATAAATATAAGTGAATGTATGCATAGCATAAAGTGAAATTTGTCTGGTCAATTTGCTAGACATGTCATGTTTACTGCGGCATTAATCAAGTTGAATTCATTCATAATAAAACGACACCGATTCTGCACTAACAAAACGGTTTTGTGTTGCTCTCTATGTATATTCTCTGTGATAATGATGCTTATGTATTCGTGTTTTTTTACAAAGAAATTTAGTTTCATTTCTAATCCTCATGTTTTCTTTGGATATTTTTTACGATTTTATTTTTTGTCAGTTTTTCATCCATTTTCACCGTGTAAAAATATCATCACAAGTATACGATCATATATATTCTTCATTCATCTTGTTAACATTTTTTTGCGTTCTGTGTGTGTGTGTGTGCGTGTGTTTTAAATTTTAGTTTCGTCAAAGTTATATTAGTTGATATTTTGACGTTTATAGAATTCAGAGATAATATATCTAATTAAGATAGCAATGTTTGTAAAAGTTTTAAGAACGGCACTAGCCATTTTGTTTTTACATATCAAGATTTATCATAACATATCAACCAGTTCATTCCTGCCGTAATATTTTAATTCGACGATATGTCTGCTATTTTAGGAAAGGTCACATGCAGCTATTTCTTTATCTTATTTTTGCTTTATGTTTGGTTCTTTCTATTTTTGTCTTATACTATATATACATATATTTATTATTTCACTCTGTTTTGTTAGTATTCTTGTTTATTTCAATTTCTATTTGTTTTATGCACATGTCTATTTATTTCGTCTCTCAATACATCTATTTTTAGAATCAGATTAATGAATGAAACATACCAGTAGTTTTATTTTATTATTTATAAAAAATATTGGATATTGACATTTGGACGATGATAAGTTCGACAATCTTCAAGATTAGTTTGTGTTCCACAAGAACACCTACCAACCGATAGAGATGCTCTTAGCAATGCAAATAAATGTAACATATGTAATTTTATAATGCTTCACCGACTTTAGAAAGTATAAGTCACTCACACGGTAACAACTTTACAATAGAGTGGATTTTATATTCCTCCATTCCCGAAAGTTGCAGTTGATTTTCCTATACGTTACTGACTTTAAAAAAAAATTGCCATGTCCATGTTTATGCACATTTGCGTATGAATGTGTGTTTGTGAGTGTGTATTTATGCAACTCTATATGAGAATATTCATGTTTGTATAAGTATATGTGTGCGTGAAAGATAATGTATGGATATATATGTATGCACGTGTCCATACGAGTTACGATTATACAGTAAATTTTAGCTCAAGTAACAGAAGTGTATTAGAGTAAAACTTCCTCTAAGAGGAGTTCGCACACTTTTTCCAATCCCTCGTTTGTTTTCGTAATTCTAAGTTTTCTTAGCACATTCCCAAGAATAATGGATAACATGGTCAACTTATCTACCCATCATCTACACAAAGAGGAAGAGTGTCAATATTTGCGTCTGGAAACATATTCGCCAACATTTAGGTTCATTCCACACTCCAATCATAAATTGGGATATTACAATAAAAACAGATGACTCAGCCACTTGCAGCAGTAAATGCCCACCTGAAGTCTTAGCACTTAAAACTGCTTTACGTTATACGCGTCATTTGCGTTATATTACAAGCAATTTAAAACGATAGTGTCGTCTGAAACATATCACACAGAGCAAATTTCTTCTTGGGAGCGTTAATGTCCAGAGATTTTCAAAGAAGGAAAAACAAAAACACAATAATCCATTGTAAAGAAAGCATAATATACACATTATGTTATGTACATCAAGTAGAGATGCTATCATTTTTTTTTTGTAATATCATGTACATATTCCTCAAACGTATTGATAACCCTTACGTATAAATCAGATAATATACGTCTATGTATGTGTGTGAGTGTGTGAGCGTGTCCATGTGTGCAGGTATATATACATATATATATATATATATATATATATTATATATATATATATATATATATATATATATATAAATATACATATATATACATATGTATAAATGTATATGTGTGTATATAGAGATAAAGATGTATCTGTGTGTGTATATGTATGTATATATAAATACACACACACACACACAACACACACACACACACACACACACACATATATATATATATATATATATATATATATATATATATATATATATAATATATATATATATATATATATATATATATATGCATGTATGTGTGTATACATGTTTAAGTAGAATGACAAGATTATTTGAGGACACATAATAATCACCCTGTTACTTTCTTCAAACCAATTAAAGGCTTCTTTTTTAAAAATTTCTTTCACCTACCCCACGGCAGATAAAGGATTAATACAACAAAGGAAAAGAAATGCACTCATTCTTGTCATACATGCGGAATACAGCAATTCAGAAATTGTCAATTATCTAAATGTTGCAGCACAGTTTGTGCACACATTTCGGTTAGAATTAAAAGCCTTTGGCAGGAATATTTGAATTGCATCAAAGAAAAATATCTACTCTAAACTTTCGGACACTATACGGGCAGCACAATTAGTCTAACGGGTTTAGTGTATTCTTGATGACGATTTAAGGAATTCAAGGAACGAAAATCATCGAAGAATTCCAAATGTCAGTGTTACGCTAATAGAACTATAATCGCATTCAATATAAATCGCATGTAAATGAGGAAAGGATAATTCATCTCTAAAAAGGCACAGGTAAAACATTGGATTTGTGCCTAGAAAGGGCACCACTGACCAATAAACATCAACGCTCATGTAAAATGTCAGCAATACCAACCATCGGACCGGAAGGCACTGCATACTGCCAAATATATTGTCTCATCTCACATAAGAACCCAGTATTACAACAGCTTGGTTTCAGGGGGCCACATCTGTTTAACCCGGTGCAAGGAACTTAAGAGATCTGCACAGTGTAAAAGTGGAAACGTTCAAAAAGCACCTGGACAAATTTGTATCTGAAATCCCAAATGAGCCCACATCACGACAAGAGGCATAATGAAGAGCAATTTCATCCAGCTCGCTTTTTCACCAAAATGAGTACCGAAAGAAGGCCTTAAAACGTTGAAAATCAGTGCATCAGCATCACCCCAACTTCTGGGTAAAAACCAGTAAAGTAATACACACACACACACACACACACATATATAATTCTGTGGGGATGTATGTGTGTGAGTGTGTAATATATGTATGTATGCATATAATGTATGTATGTGTTATTTAGAACATCTTGATTCGGTTCCGTGCTACTTCAACTTTCGCAGGCCCCTAACGGAAGCCCGACTCCCTTAAGCTTCAGGAATGCCGAATTCGACGAAACTTGAAGTAACACGGAACCGGATGAAACTGTCTTGAATAACGCATATAACTTCTACAAAATATGTTTAGTGCCCTTTCTCTTTCAATTGTTCACTCTCTCGTGTGTGTGTGTCTGTGTGTATATATATATATATATTATATATATATATATATATATATATATATATATAAAGAGAGAGAGGGGGAGGCAGAGAGAGAAGGATAGAGAGAAACGAAGATAAATAGATTGTCAGATAAGTAGATAGGTTTCTTCTATATCTAGATATATCTGTGTGTTTTTGTCGGTCTATACATAAAATACATATTACCTACACGAATTCAGTGCATTATTATTTAGGAGAGTTAATTATGTTTTATTTTCGTATATGTAGGAAAGTGCCAGGAATCTCTTAATAAGATTTTGATGTGAATTAGATTTTTATATTTTTAGAGCTAATATATTTTAATGACATAATTCGCTAGAATCATTAGAATGAATTAATCATGATTTTACCTTATAAATATCAAAATTGAATAAAAACAGTTTGGCAGGCATAAATACATACACTATACCTGCCCATACACATACAGATCCATACCATGTGTATGTGTGTATGTATATATATATATATATATTATATATATATATATATATATATATATTATATATATATATATATATATATATATATATATACATATATATATACATATATATATATATATATATACATATATATTATATATATACGTGTGACTGTACGTGTGCGTGTATACAAGTGTTGAAGCAACCACTTTTTAATTGACTAAATTAATTTATTATTATTATTATTCATAATATTAATATAAATAAAAAAAAGACCCCCTTCGGTTATGAATGACCATGGGATTGCACCTAGAAAGTTACCCTCCTAGACACAAGTCCGGGCAAGGTTGTTTATGGAAGTCCAGCAGTCGCCCATGCATACCAGCCTCCCCTCTCCACACCACCAGTGTTATCCAAGGGAAAGACAAAGGTCGATACAGCTTGGCACCAGTGACGTCGCAACTCATTTCTACAGCTGAGTGAACTGGAGCAACGTGAAATAAAGTGCCTTGCTCAAGAACACAACACGCAGCCCGTCCGGGATTCGAGCTCACAACCTCACGATCGTAAGCTCGACGCTCTAACCATTGAGCCATGCGCCTACACCTGATGCAGTACCAGACAATGGCTCTCATGGCTTCTGATCTTGACTGATTGGAAGTGTTATCATGTACATTGTTTTGTCTCGGTATATAAGATGGACTACAGCAAATATTCTGCTCAATACCACAGATTTGCTTGTCAGTGATTTTACCATAACCAGTTGAGAATGTCCCTTTCTGGCTGACGATATGTTCATCTCTTATCACAAGCAGAAGTTGTAGGGGAGCACCATAGCCACGTGTTGAGAGGAATTCTTTGGGGTTTGGATAATTTACCTTTCGAAACATGGGTTCAACATCCTTAAACAACCCTTATTGAGAAACCTTTTGAATGGCATGAGCTACTCGACCTGAAGAAGATTATAACTGGGCCCCACCTGTCAGGTCATGTGCTGTTTATCTTGATATGAGATCACCATATAGCAACATGTGGTTGTGATGTAATGTACCTGGTGTACACTTATCAGAGGCTAGTCATGATGGGGATATTGGACTTCGTATATTTCTACACCAGTTTCACTTTCATGGCATGCACTGATCTCTCACTCAATAATAACTAATGCTGAGATCCCCTTCGATCATGACTGACCATGGGATTGCACATAGAAAGTCCCAGGCACAAGCCGGGCAATTTTGTCTATGGAAGACCAGCAGTCGCCCATGCATGTCAGCTTCCCCTCTCCACGCTACCAGTGTCATCCAAGGGAAAAGCAAAAGCCGATACAGCATGGAACCCGTGACGTCGCAAACTGGAGCAACGGGATATAAAGTGTGTTGCTCAAGAACATAAAACTCAGCCCGGTCCAGGACTGTGTACATCGTGTGTGTGTGTGTGCGTCTGTGCAGGTATGTATATACATGTATATGTATACTAGCAGTATCGCCCGGCGTTGCTCGGGTTTGTAAGGGAAATAACTATAAAGCATTTTTAGAGAGTTATAGCTAAAAAATAGCAAAAAAATGGGGAAAAAAATGATGGTAAATTTTTTTTGATAGTTAAAAAGGTCGAGTTGCGTCCCCTAGACCATCTGTGGTTTGTGTTTCTGATTGTCGACCCCATGTCGAATTTATCGATCTTTTTCAGAACTGGGGAAACTTTTCAAAATTTTCGCTGCGTTAGTTTTGAATTATGACATTGGGCTATGTGTGTGTCAAGTTTCATCACAATCGGTTGAAAGCCGTGGTCAGGGTGAGAGTACAACCAAACAGACACACAGAAACACACACAGACAAACTGCCGTTTATATAGAGAGAGATGTGTATGTATATGTATATCTATATTGGCGTATGTGTGGTTGCGCAGTGTGTGTTTCATGCGAGTGTGAGTAAGCATATGCATATAAACACATGTACGTGGTTGTGCGTGCACGCATATGTATGTATGCACATGCTCGCGTACGCGATTGCTATGAGCATTTTTACTCCTTTTACTCTTTTACTTTCTCCCCTTCTGTTTTTCCTTATTTAACGGTTATTCTAATAGCACTTTTGTTTTAGTAACGGTCAATTACATAGTAATTTCCCTTTGTTTAACAGTCATTTTGATTGCCTCGATACCTGAAACTCGGAGTTTTATTATGGCAACCGAATAAGTGTCATATATTATTATTACAGATACACACACACACACACACACACACACACACACACACACACACAACCACATGGTTCTGGGTTCAGTCCCACTGCGTGGCACCTTGGGCAAGTGTCTTCTGCTATAGCCCCGGGCCGACCAATGCCTTGTGAGTGGATTTGGTAGATGGAAACTAAAAGAAGCCTGTCGTATATATGTATATATATATATGTGTATGTGTGTGTGTTTGTGTGTCTGTTTGTCCCCCTAGCATTGCTTGACAACCGATGCTGGTGTGTTTACGTCCCCGTCACTTGGCGGTTCGGCAAAAGGGACCGATGGAATAAGTACTGGGCTTACAAAGAATAAGTCCCGGGGTCGATTTTCTCGACTAAAGGCGGTGCCCCAGCATGGCCGCAGTCAAATGACTGAAACAAGTAAAAGAATAAAAGAAAAGAAAGAATATATATATACATACATACATACATATATATATACATACATACATACATACATACATACATACATACATATATTCCAATACATGGAAACAACAGGTGGGAAGTTTTTTCTCCCTTTCCCTGTTGTTTTTCCTCTTATCGTCTCCTGTGCTTTTTGTTTTGTTTCTGTACATTTGAATGTGGCTGTGTGATAAGTGGCTTGCTTACCAACCATAAGGTTCCGCGTTCGGTGCCGAAGCATAGCACCTTGGGCAAGTATCTTCTACTCTTCTACTATAGCTTCGGAACGACCGAAGCCTTGTGAGTGGATTTGGTAGATGGAAACTGAAAGAAGCTTGTCGTTTACTTATATATATATATATATATATATATATATATATTATATATATATATATATATAATATATATATATATATATATAATATATATATATATATATGTATATATATATATATAGATATATAGATAGATAGATAGATAGATAGATAGATAGATAGATAGATAGACTAGCTGAAGGTGACCCGCTCTACGCGCGGGTAAGAGTGTGGTTGTTACTTTCTGTTGCTTCCTTTCAGCACGTAAAAAGTACCATTCGAACATGGCCGATTGCAGCGCCGCCTTGACTGGCTTCTGTGCCGGTGGCACGTAAAAAGCACCAAGGGATCGTGGCCGCTGCCAGCCCCCCTGGCACCTGTGCCGGCGGCACGAAAAAAGCACCCACTACGCTCACAGAGTGGTTGGCGTTAGGAAGGGCATCCACCTGTTGAAACACTGCCAGATCAGACTGGAGCCTGGTGCAGCCTCCTGGTTTCCCAGACCCCGGTGAAACTGTCCAACCCGTGCTAGCACGGAAAACGGACGTTAATCGATGATGACGATGATGATGATGATGATTCTCCCTCTTTGTTTCTCTCTCCTTTCTCTCTCACTTTCCCCACTCTCTTACTCTTCCTTTCTCTCGGACTCTCCCTCGCTTTTTCTTACTCTCTATCTTTATCTATCTCTCTCCCATTTATAAACAACAAAAGATCTTGAGTAAGTTGAGAAATAAAATATTTAGAAAGATCAATCATAAATATAAGGCAGTAACAACGGAAAGGTCTGCTTCAAGGCAGACGGCAAAATACTAACATTTAAAAGGGACAGACGAACTTGCGAGCTGAATAAAAATAATAAAATATTGGAAACCAAAGTTTGAAGGGATAGAATCTGAGGATAGTAGAGTTACCATGGCTGGCATTTCTTAACGACGGACAGCAACGTTTTGACAGTTTAACGGCTGGCGTAAAATTTTGAAGTTGATGTAAAAGAAAATCCCTAAACACCAAGTTTTGAAGTGATTCTTTCTCACGACAGTAGACTCACCATGGAAAGCATTCAAAACTTCTTCATCATGGACGGCAACACATTGACGATTAAAAGGCTGGCGCAAATTTTTTAGCTTGATGTAACAGAGAATTCCTAAACACCCGCTCCTTTCAATTTTAATCCCCTTCCAGCCCCATTTAGACCCCTTTTCACATTTTGGTTAATATAACCCGATTTCATTCGGGTCTACTGGGGCCACATTTTATAAGATGAGGAATTTTGTCCTAGAGGTCACGCCTTTCATTTGAGGGAAAAAAATAGTTGTCATGCAAACTTGCCAGCACTTTTAACATAGGTCTGCATATTTTCAGCTCAAGCGACCACATAATGCACACATTATATATATGTATATGTGTGTGTGTGTGTGTGTTGGAGTCTTTCTCATACGTTAGCGTTGACGCTGAATTCGACTGGTAAGCAGGGTAACGTTGTCTTTGTTGAAATAGTTGTGAGGTGCTGGAGTTATTTGTCTGACGGGTTATAGGAATTTCCATATCCTCTGAGGAAACGAACTGTTGACCCAGACAATTAGAATTAATTTTAATAAAAGCATCAATTTAAGAAAAAATAATAACGTAGTAAAAAATGAAAATTTAGCACGAAAAATTTGCAGGGTTCTAAATAAATGTTAAAAAGTAATATATACGAAAAACCTACGTTAGAACACGAACGCTGGTTGGAGTGTTCTGTTTTTATTTGCTCGATCGGCGCGTTGACAGGCAGACAATAGAATTCATAATATTTGTTGTCATGATTGTGTGTTGGTGGTGACGATGGTAATTCTCTCTATGAATGCAGACAGATACATAAAAGAACGCCGAAGTTATGGGAAGGTGGGAAATAGAGTGAGTGAAAAAGTGCTGGGAAGAGAGGAAATAGCGAGAGCGAGTTGAGGAAGACAGATACATTAAAGAACGTGAGTGGACTTGTCAAAGTGGGTTTTTGGCCCTACCAACGACACCTTTTAAGATAAGGATTTCTAAGGTAGCCCACGGGCATCGTCACATCACTTTACATGTCCCTGTAAATTTTGGAGTGAATCCGACGGGTGGTAGTGGCCTTGAAAGCGATCCAAGCGGTAAAAACTATCGTGCCTTAGTATTAAGGGCATTCGGCTGACGATTGTAAGGTCTTGTTTTCGATTTTCGGCAGCATGTTGTGTTCTTGAGCAAGACACTTTATTTCACATTGCTCCAGTCCTCTCAGCTGGCGAAACTGTTGTATCGTTACTTCAAAGCGCCAGCTTTGTCACCTTCTATGTCACACTCACTCTCCCTTATAACTACGTTTAGGGTACGCTTGTCTGTGGAGTACTCAGCCACTTGTACGTTAATAACTCTAGCTGGCTATCCGTTGATCGGATAAACTGGAACCTCTGTCGTCGTAATAGACGGAGTGCTAGGCAGTGAGTTCAGGTATATTAAAGGCAATCTTTGCTCTATGCAGTTACTCTATACTTTTCTACAGCGAAAATTTATTATTCTTAAGCAATAACATTATTGACAGGGACTTCGAAGTTTCTTCCTGCTAACCCAGCGTTGGACTGCGATGCATTGACATTACTCGTGTTTTTATAGAGACGAGATTGAGTTAAAATCTTCTTTGGGTATGTGGGTCTGATTGGGATATGCATTAGATTATAGGTGCGTTGTGATGGACAGGTGTTTCGGAGAATCTTCTATTGTTTAAATACGGGAGTGTGTTATTCTTCAGAAATAATTCACGCATCTGTCTACCTATCTATCTATCTATCTATCTATCTATCTATCTATCTATCTATCTATCTATCTATCTATCTATCTATCTATCTATCTATCTATCTATCTATCTATATTATATATATATATATATATATATATCTGTGTGTGTGTATAGCATACATATATACATACGTGCATGCATACAAACATATATATACACACAAGCACGTAATAGGAAGGTCCATGTCTGTGTACATATAATATATCAAGGTATGTACATAAGTATATAAATATATATATATCTGTATGTATGTATTTGTGTATGTATATATGTACGCATGTATGTATGTGTGTGTGTGTATGTACGTATGTTTGTATATATGTATATAACTGGATTTCCTTCTGCCAAGAGTTCCGGATGAGCCCACTTCACAGCAGGAAAGTAGGATGACGGCAAGAGCATCAATCTCCTTCATTTACCAAATGCCATATATCACAGGAGGCTTCACATAATGAAGGTGTTTCAATGGCAACAGTGGTACTCCAGCAACACAGCAGCTCATCAGCTGAAAGTAATTAAAAAGTTATATATATATATATATATATACTAGCAGTATCGCCCGGCGTTGCTCGGGTTTGTAAGGGAAATAACTATATAAGCATTTTTAGTGAGTTATAGCAAAAAATAGCAAAAAAATGCATTAAAAATGGATTAAAAAATGATGATAATTTTGGTGTCTTCAAGCCATGAAGTCGTTGTTCTAAAAGAACGCTGGTCTCCTTGACAACGCTTTACGACGTTGAATTCCTTACACTCCCTTCCCCACAGCTTCACGAGGGAGAGAAGAAGGGGGAGAAGCAGCACAGGTGTGACCATGGACGCCAACTCCGCCGCCATCGACACACCAAAAAATTGGAAGAAATGGAAAAAAATGATGTTATAATATTTTTAAAATCGTAGCCTCATCGTCGACGCGCGCTAATACCCAGACGGGCTCGATATGAATCACGACTATAAGATACCCGAATTTGGTTAAACTGCACCGCAAAATGTGGGAGTAGTTAGGAATCTAAATCGTAGGAGACAGACACTCACACAACTACAGTTTTATATATATAGATATGCGCGGAGTACATAAAATAGGGGACAATTGATGAAGGGAATGTTCTTTATGTTGCGTGTCTCGTTTCTCTATTTGTTTCTTTCAGTATTCGAGAAAAAGTTCGTTTTCCATGCTTTTACTTTTTATGTTCTCGTTTCTCATTTTGTTCACATTTTTTTGACGTCCTGTACCCATATATGCAGGTATATATACATATATATGTAGGCATTTACACGTATGTGAGTATACATGCATACATATATATTCTTCTTAGTATATATATATATATATATAAATATATATATATATATATGTACATATATATATATATATATATATTATATATATATATATATATATATGTGTGTGTGTGTGTGTGTGTCGGTGTTTGTGCATGCTGCGTTCATGTATTAATTTTTGTTCATTCACCAGAAATCGATAGAACACAAACACATACACTTATAGCTTATATTCGTATACTCAAATGAACACACACATACATACACCAGATATACACACAGATATACACATGCATACACATACATACACACACAGCCACGCGCGCACATGCGTTACACTCAAGTTCAAATTATTGATTTCATCAGAAACCAACGTTGAAGGCAGTCTGCACAAATAGATTGAATATGAATCTATTAATATATGTATTGAAATTTATAGGCACTTTGAATGTGTTTGTCCCTCAGATAGACGTTAAATGAATGAAGGGATAATTATGAATACAATGATTTCCAGAGACTTGTTGAGAAATATATGTACATTTTAGAATATTGAAATGTGCATTGCGTATTATAAAAAAAAAAAAAAAAATTCCGTTTACCTCGGAAACACTAATGATTTTCTATGTGAAAGTTCAGAAAGGTCGTTTTCGTTCTTGAGTCGTAATCATAATCCATCGCTCAGTCTGTTGTCACGCCGGACCTCTGGTTACTTGTAATGGAATCTGAACCACAGAAATGGTATGGGCTGGTTTTCAATTGAGAGAAACCTTACCCTGTACTTTCCGCTAGATTGTGAACTCCAATATTGGTGATCGACATCCTTCACTCGATAAAAATAATGCCTAACAGACGAGTACCTTTGGAAAATTGTAAAAGCTGCGATTTTTTTATATTTTCTTAATATATAGCATTGCATATCTAACAAAGCAACATAATTTCGATAAGTCATTGCAGATTCATATTGCAATTCGTTTATTGCCGTGCTGTCAGAGTTAGGTGTATCAGTGGAGAAATCAAGTACTCGCACTCTCACACACACACGCATATATATACGCAGACAAATACACACACACACAAACACTTTCTCTCTCTTTATCTCTCTCTCTCTTTCTCTCTTTCTCTCTCTCCTCTCTGTTTAACTCCTTCATTCTCTCCCTTGAGCAATATCCATATTTCACTAAAGAACGATACTAATTTAACGTAACGCTTGACAATTGTACAGCAATAGCAGCGCTTACATCTGTTGTTTGTCCTTACGCTTCACTACAATTTACACTCTATTTACAAGGACACTTCAGTACAGAATCTTTTTCACGCTGACATAGGAATTCTGCTGAAGGGATTACGATTCATCGATCTCTGAAGCAACAGGATTTGTTATTGTGATCAACCTTCTTAGGGTTATTCTTCCCATTATTATATAATGAATTCCAAATGATAAATGGCAAATTCAGTAAATCCTAAGTTTAAATATATGGTATGAGAGATGATATTGTTTAATGAACCGTGTCTTTACGATGATAGGTTATAATTTGATAAGGCTTTGGTTGCTATTCTAAGCAAGAAACAACTATTGATGTCTAGTGTTGCAATTGTAACTTTATAAGAGCATGCTATTGGCTCACTTATCTGTTGACCTCAGCCACTCCTCTAAATACACAGTATCGTAAAATATCCTAGTAAACACTAAAGAGTCGCGAGGTTACTTGCGAAATATTCACAAGTATGATATTTAATTGAAGTCTTATTGTTTAGCTACAGGTAAACCATGAGCTGACCGAGTACACGTATGATGATATGCCTTCTGGCATCTTTTCAGATATAATGAATCAAGACTAATATTGATTAAATTTCTTAGTTCTCACGTCTGCAGATTTTACGTCAATCTGCTAATTTTCGAAGTACAAACACTCACACTGACCTGTCTTCATATTTAGAAGACGTACAACCTAGCGATCTCTTTACGTTGGATACAATCACTAATTCTGTGAAGCACGGACATTCAAATTCCTATAAAAGAATTGGAAACGATATCACAATAATTAGTTGCAGTTTCATACATAACCTTTATATATTCCGATTGATGGCTTGGCGCAAGAACGATGGGTAGCTTTTGGGAAGTGTCTTTCAGGCATTTTCAGACTGTTGAAATGTAAGAAAAATAATAGAATAAATCATGAGTCACACACCAATGTATTGCCAATGTTGTGCTCTGAAAAGATATATATATACATAAGCTTGCAAATGAAAAACACCCACAAAAGCACGCAATATAGAGGAGGTACAATTAAACCTGGAGACGGAAACATTTGCCAATCCAATAATTTCTTAAGTTAATTGCTTCCATTTTATTATTTAATTACAGCCATCTCACGAAAGATGAAAGTACGAAAATTCTTATTTAATTATTCTATCTGCCAAAAACGTGAAAACTCATTGCGCAAAGATGGACCAAAATATATAACACATGCAGAAAACAATGCATATTATAGTTAGAATAGCTACATTCAGAATACCGATCAGCAGCTATTTCAATTAACTCCATCCATACCATAAGCCTACTCAAGAAAATTTTATTATAGACAAAGAAATAATTATATATATCCTACATCGAAACGGTGAATTAAAATTGTCTACAAAATATTATTTTACATTAGAATTTTTTCAACGTTGTGTAGATTGCGGCGAAGTAATAAGTAAGTTGCTCAATTTTCCATCCACAACCAAATTTCATTTCTAAGATCTTTGCCAAAATTATATTCAGAATCTTTAATTTAATTTGCATAACAAACACATTGCTTTCTTCTAAATTATGTTTCTTATGTTGTATAAGAAAACGTAAGAACACACACACACACACACACACACACACACACATACACACACACACACACACAGCCAAAACACATATGCACAAAATCATGAGCAATCATCAACACATACACAAATATATAGATATGTATACAGGTAAATCTTGCGTATACATATATGAGTAAATATACGTGTAAATGTATAGTCATTATATATATATATATATATATATATATATATATAATGACTATACATATATACGAATATTTACGCATATATTACCCATAAGTATTTACCTGTACACCTAAAAATTCATGGCATACTATGTGTGTGTACGCGTGTGTGTGTGTGTGTGTGTGTGTGTGTGCGTGCGCATGCGCCATTTCCCAACGCACTAAAGTAAACCAATATAAATGTATACACATGTGCAGAAATTAGAATAGAAAAGCCCGCACGTATAAACACACAGAGACTCACTGGCATACACGCTTACACATTCCTATATCCATACATGTACACATACATGTGTGTCTGTGTGTGTATGCAGGTATGTAATTATATATACATATGTATGGATATACGTAACATGATATGCATACACATTAACAACCCAATGAATATATATATATATAGCCACACATGTAAACACACGTACATACACTAATGGTCATATATCAATGTATAGCAAAATGCGTATGTTTTAGTCTATGGATCACTGTGGATAGATATTGATGCGCACATATGTCGGTGATGTTCCACATATATGCGTAGTTGCGCTGATATTCAGGTAAGCATAAATAAATATTTACTTTATACAAACCTATATGTGTGCGTATATGTATGGTGAGTGTATGGATACACATAAACCACGCTATGCATATAATTCTAAATATGTACATATATATATATATATACGTATAACGTATATGTATATGTGTGTATATATATATATATATATATATACACATATATATATATATTATATATATAATATATATATATATATATATATATATTATATATATATATATATATATATAACGGATTAATGGTTCCACATGTTGCAATAAACATACAACCACACAGTCTCTCACGCACATATCTATATCTATATATATATATATATATAATATATATATATATATATATACACAACAAATATATATATACATATATGCAAACATACACACACATACTTATATATATATATGTGTGTGTGTGCGTGTGTAAGTATGTATATATGTATGTATGTATATGCATGTATATATACATATATGCAATATGCACATTCATCATAAACGTATATAAAAATGTAAAATATACCCATTTTTGAATATGCTGCTTTAACATTCAGTGTGGCTATCGCACTCACACACTCAACTACACATTCATATACAGATATATACGGATGTACAATGACACGTGTATGTGTGTGTTTGCGTGTGTGTGTGTGATTTTGTAGCTATGACTAAGCACCACCATGAGATTTATTATGCTTGGCAGGAGGAGCTAGTTTTGGCAACATAACCAAGTTTGGCAAGTAAAGGAAGAACCGACACAGCTAGCAAGGAATTCCCTTGTGTTTGTCAAGGAGAAATCAATATAAGAGAGATGATGCCTTCCGTGATTGACCAAAATTTTTCTCTTGTATTTTTATTAAACCTTCAGCCCTTACCATTTTTATTTATTTGTCCTTTTTCTATTTAATCTCCTCCAGCTTCAAGTACGCCTTTCTGTTATACATCACGCAGTGAAAGAAGCTAAGGAGTGACTTCAGAATATGAAGGGGCACGACTAGAAGACATAGAAGGGTGGTGGTGTATGAAAGGAAGAATATTAAATGATTAGAAACCGTAGGAAAAGTAGTAGAAATATAATCTACCTGCCTTACAGAGGAGCAAAATATCAATACGTTGGCGTGTAATTTATTTATTTTTGTATATATGTACGTTTCAACGCGCAGGACAATATGCGCACGAATGTCTATAACGCTCTTTGTCATAATCGTCACGCACTCCAATGCTCACCTTCATCAACATACGCATGCACACACATGCCTGAAAAGGCAGGCTCATACACACACACATACAAACTCACGCACACACACACACACACACACGCACACACACACACACACATACACACACACAAATGTTTATAGTTTGTTTTTATCGTATCATTCATTGTTCTATGGCCATGCAGGGTCACCTCATTGAAAAGTTGATCCGATCGTATCAACCCAAGAACTTATTTTCAAGTCTTGTACTTATTTTCCAAACATTATGGTTACTATTTACGGGCTCAAAATGAAAATAAAAGAGTTTAAGCAGCGTATATATATATATGTATATATATATATATATATATATATATATATTATATATATATATATATATATATATATTATATATATATATGTATGTATATAAGCAGTATTTGACAATAAAATAAGACAGTAAAAAACGCATATATACACATATGCATACATACACATACAATACATCCGAACGCAAAACCATGTGAAACTGAAATACACTTATTAACCAGATAGCCATTCAGGTACCAGCATTCATTGGCTGACACATATATATATGAGCACCACCAGCTCAAATATTTTTTCCTCTGTCTTCCATTCTTGGGATCTTTCCTTCTCCTTTTTCCGACGAAGAGCTCCGCTCGAAACGTTAAAATCTCCTTCCCTTCTTTCCTGAGCGTCAATAATACTTTAATTGTTCCACGTCCTGCGTTGCTGTGATTTTTTCTCTTTTTTTCTGTGTTTTCTTGTTTGGATTAACTATATATATATATGTGTGTGTGTGTGTGTGTGTGTGTGTGCGTGTGTGTGTGTGTGTGTGTATGTGTGTGTGTGTGTGAGTGTGTGTGTATGTATGTGTGTATATGTGTGTATATATATATATATGGGGTGTGTTTTTGTGTCTTTGTATTTATGTGAGGTGTGTCTTTGTGTCTATGTTTGTCAGCACCCAATCGCTTGGCAACTGATGTAGGTGTGTTACGTCCCCATAAATTGAGCCGCAGTCAAATGACTGAAATAAGTAAGAGAATAAAAGTATATATATATATATCATTTAATTGCTTCAGTCAATAGACTGCTGCCATGCCGGGGAACTACCTAGATATATAAGTTTTATCTAAGTTTTTATCTAAGTTATATATATATATATATATTGTGGTTGTCTACTTGTTATGCAGAGTTTGACAACATCCTGTACCTCTGACACCTTCAGCGAGCATGGCAACTGATGTGGCTTTTTAAACCAGACACTGTTCTAAAAGACACCTACATAGATTGCACATACGATTTGGATCACCAACATCTGCAGATAATTTCCGATCTTAGTCGATCTTTAAATGTCTTTTGAGGTTTCCATTAGATTTGTAAGACTTTTGGCATACACGTCATTCAAAGATGTGCACAGACGTATAGGCAGAATAGTTGGTGGAGGTTCATTTCCATGGGTTTGCAAAGGAGATTTGAACCCACAAAAGAATGGCATTGTCTGTCACAAACTATGCACACAAAAATGCAGCTGCAAACACATCTGTGTTTGCAGTAAAAGGACTCCATTTAATGTTTTTAAAATGCGATGAATGTATTTTGGGGAGAACTGTTCTAACAATTTAAAATGCTTTTCATAACAAGTCAATGTTTCACAAGAATACAACAGAGATGGTAAGACAAATGATTTGTAAAGAGCCAGCTTTTTAATTTTTGTATATGTCGCTGGCTCCAAACATGTGACTCCAAGCTACCAAATGCTTTTGGTGACCTTTGAATTCGCAGATATATTTATGTATCAAAGATTTCCATGATTTTGTACAGAGCTTCCAAGGTAGATGAACGAATCGATAACCTCAAGTTACTTACCCGTAACAATAATTTTAATAAGGTTACAAACAGCACCAGCAGGTTGATCTATTTTTCTTTTCAAGATGATGGTGAAGACAAAATCATCACAAGCTGAGAGAAATGGAAACACGAGAGATTGCATACCTGTTTCAGAATAACTGACAAGATCGCAATCATCAGCATATAAAAGTTTCCTAATGAGTGAAGTAAAACTTTTTGCTTTGAATTGCGGTCTGTTTCTCTTTTGTTCGATATTTTATGTAAATAACCTCCTGAGAGTTTTGAAAACCATGTGGAAGCACAACAGCAAAGTACATTGCAAAGAGGGTGGGTACATCAAGGTCTCCTTGCGTTACTCCATTTTCCACGGCAAAAGTTTCAGAGCGCCTATACAACCAAATTAAACTCTATCTTTCATATCTTGATGCAAAACCCTGATCATATTTACAAATGTTCTGGGCAAACTATTTTCCTTAGAATTAGACACAAAGCAGTTCGATTAACAATATCAAATGGTTTTCATAAATCAACAAAGCAACGGTGCAGAGTAAGATTCTGTTCAATGCACATTTCCTACAGTTGCCTGATAGTAAAAATACAATCAGTTGTGCCCCTGGAGTAAAGAAAACCACACTGACACTCAAACACTGTATTTGAAACAATGAAGTTATTCAAACGTTCTAACAAAATGCAGGCGTGTCACCTTTCCAACCACATACAAAAGCGAAATCGTACGAAAATTACCAAACAGATCATTTGGTCCCGATTTATACAAGGAGGCTAAAATATCTTGAGGCACTTTCTCAGTTCTCCAACAGAGACAAAATAAAATATTTAAGAGTTCAAACATTTTGTCACCCCCATAGTTCAAGACTTCAGCACAGATTCCACCAGACCCTTCAGACTTATTTTTATTTAGCTTATTCACAGCTAAATAAATGCCATTTAGATTTGGTTCAAATGCCATCCTTCCTATAACTGGAAAGTGTTCGTTTTTGTTTTCTATCGTCCTCATATCAGCAGATGATGTTCTACTCAAAAGTGCAGAAAAATGCACTTATAAATAGAAGTGGCATCAGTCAGAAGCAAATGTCTGTTTGCTGTTCTCACTGCTGCTATTGAAGAAGAATTTGGGCCATAAACCTCATTAACATAAGAGTACAAAGCCTTGGCATAATTTCTATCAGCTGCTTCTTGTGTCCCTTGTGATCTATCATTCCATCATTCCTGTTTAATTTTCCTTAGAGCAGTTTGCACTTACCCTTTCAGCCTTCTGTAAGCTTCGTTCAAGGACTGATAAAGATGTGTATTGCCTAAGTTTTGCTTTTCTAAAAGCAGATCATAAATTTCTGCTCATCTATCTCAGAACCAGTCACTGGATTTAAGTGATTTAGACCCCACTGACGAACTTGCAGCCTGAAATACTTTTGTTTTGAAATCTTCCCATAGATTGCTTGGGTCAAGATTGATATTTTCTATAGCTTCTTGGAATCTTTGCAACTTGCTTGATAATTCAAAGTTTGCAGCATTTAACTTTTTGTGTACCTTATGACCAGAGTGTAAATTTTAAGGTATTATCGAAAAATTTATTTTTCCATGCACTAGACGATGGTCAGTCCAGCTCTGTGCTCCTCTGATGGCCCGAACTGTAGAAACGTCTTTCATATCATGATTTCTGATTAAAATATAATCTATGAGATACCTGTGCTTAGATCTTGAGTGCCCCCAGGCGGTTTTATATTTATTTTCTGCTTAAACAGAGTGTTGGTGACAACCAGATTATTCTCAGTACAAAACGTCAAAAGAGCTACTCCATTTTTATTACATTTTCCAATCCCATGACGACCTAAAACAGGCCATGAAACGTAGTCCTTTCCAACTCTTGTGTTGAAATCTCCCAATATGACCAGCTTATCAAAAGTTGGTCCTTTCTTAAATAATTGTACCAGATCATTATAAAACTGTCCTACAGTTTCATTATAATAGGGGATGTGAGCCTCGTGTATTTGTGTGTTCATATGGACGTGTGCATATTTGTGTGCGGCTATCGTGTGTGTGTATGTGCGTGTGCATACGCTTGTATGTAGTAGTTGATGTGCTTGTTTGAGTGGTGTATGCACACACACGATAACCTCACACAAATATGCAGATGTCCATATGCACACACACAAATACACGAAGCACACATCCCCACAGAGCTCACGTACAAAGTCACTTGTACACATACAAACGTGCCCATGCACACACACTGGCCTATGCATTTGTACAAACATACAGAGCCACACACACACGCGCGATAACCCACCACACATGAAACTCACGTTCATACGCACAAACGCATAAACACCAGTACATGGGCAGGTAGGAGCACTTTAACGTCTGTATTGCAACTGTCTTCAATATAATCTGAGTCTGAAGGTCATCGGCAGACAGTGTGAAACAGAATTATTAAGATAGGAGAAAACATCCCAGAAATCATTTCATCAGACGTGTCTCTCCATTTTCTCTCTTCAGCGACCGTGTATGGTGCGATATTTAGTAACCCTTGAAGGATGATTTATGAAGTTCACAGCGGCGTCTTTTAAGTTCAGAATATAGAGAACTTGAACAAAGAAGGCTTACAACTACATGCGACAGTTTATCGGCTCGGTTGATTCCTTGTTCATTTGCCTATAAATTGGGACACATAGTTTGTAACTCTTGAAAAGATATTTCTCACCGATATCTAATTCAGAAAACGAATCGAAGCTTAACAATTTTTTCTCAATGTCTTTTAAAAGTTTTTCGTATTCCTCATCCACTACCGGTCATTACAAATTGGCGCTCCGTCGATTACAACGACGTGTGTTCCAGTTGATCCGATCAAAGGAACGACCTGCTCGGGAAATTAACGTGTAAATGGCTGAGCACATCGGAGTCTCGCATACCTATTTCTTTACTACCCACACGGGCTAAACACAGAGAGGACAAATATGACAGACAAACGGATTAAGTCGATTATATCGACCCCAGTGCGTAACTTTTACTTATTTAATAGACCTCGAAAGGATGAAAGGCAAAGTCGACCTCGGCAGAATTTGAACTCAGAACGTAGCGACAGACAAAATACTGCTAAGCATTTCGCCCGGCGTGCTAACGATTCTGCCAGCTCGTCGCCTTCCTCGGAGTCACGCATACCGTTAACGTGGTTTTCAGGGAGATTCAGCGTGAAACAGATTGTGACAAGGCTGGCCCTTTGATACACTCTAACAACTCAGTCACACGCCTTCACCAGGCATTATTGCAGTACTCCATAAGATACTACGCTCTCATTGTCCGACCGCCATCAGAGACTAGACGTACACTGAAAATCAAACAAAAGATATAGAGTGTTCTATGATGTACTATGATGTATGAGACCTACGTTAAGGGCACGCATGCCTGCGGAGTGCTCAGCCGCTTTCACCTTATTTCCACGAGCAGGATCTACCGGAACACTTGTTGTAACCGACGGAGTGCTGATAATGACGTACTAAACAATATATCTTAAAAATATACATTTTTATAATATATACATGCTTAAAAATATATATGCTAAAAAAATGCTAAAAAAAAATCCGTTTATGCAAGTCCTCTACGTTTTTTCTGCTTAAATATATGGTGATCGGAGCAACTGAGCATGGCACAAACATATGTTCCCTTAACATAGCAGTTCTCAGTGATATTCAGCAACGCACAGTACGTGACAAGGCTTGTGAATTACTGGTACAACTCATTTTTTGCTAGCTGAAAGGAACTAGTGCAACGAAACATAAAGAGTCTTGCTCAAGGACACAACACGCCGCCAGGAGTCTTACGGCCGAGAGTTGAATACCCTAAACTATGCGCCTTTACTAAGTATATACGCACACACATGTATACGAATACCCTGTGTATTTCTTCGTATATGCTCCCATATATTAATATAAGCATATATATATTCATGAATTTATAAACCCATGTATTTATGTATACGCATGTATATATATATATATATATATATATACACAAACAAACACACAAACAAACAAGCAAGCACACACAGGCATGCATTTATGATTTTGTACACACAGGTTAAAGAGGTGAAGATTTTAATTATGTCTCCGATATTAATTTTCTATTCAGTAATATTTCATTTTTGGCGTGAATTGAATTATATTTATATGCAGAATATGTGAGCAATATATGTACGTTGCGTGGATGCCTGTATGGTTTTAAGATGTGTACGACATATGCTTGTATGTGCACTGTTGATTGATTTCTTTTCTGGATAAGTGTTTACCATTCGGAATTGTTTTCTGTTGAAATGGTATTTGTAAATTGTAATTGAATGTATGCAACACCTCTTATCTGCGAGTTCTTACATTATATGTTTAACATATAGGGAGATATGTATATACATATAACATTATACTTACATGCATACATTGGCTCTTACATACACAGACATATAAAACATGCAAGTATGAATGTGTGTGCGTTCGCGCGCGGTGTGTGTATATATATAAGATTCATATGTGTGAACATATACATACATAAACACACACACAAGCACACAAACACATATATAAATACATATAAGATACATATGTATATATATATATATATATATATATATATATATATATTCGTATATATAATGACAGTATCTCTCTAATGTTCCATCCATCTATGTATGCGATATTTCTTCTGTCCAAATTCTCTTTCTTGGCCATTTTCTTAGGCACCATTTGCAGCAAGAATTTAGTGTATCCCCTGTAATTATTTTAATTATGTCAATATGGTAACTATTCTTTCAATATGTGCAAACCGCAAAACTTTACATTTTGAGACAAAACCCGTTTTATATTATCTGCTATTCATTGCTGCATGTAGATCATTGATCTATTTAACCCGATCACCAATCCCCTGGACACCTTTTATTTTGTTTTTAGAGCTTGGGGAAATCTGTTTTAAGCATCTGAATCTGGTCATCGCCTTGGAGAATACTATGAACCTTATCTCCCAGCTTGTGCTGACGCAACTGCAAATACAAATATTATAGATTCTTACACATTTTAAACAAGAAGTCTCTTCCAAAAAATAATCAAGCAATAGGCACTCGCGTTCTGGCTCTGTCTATGACATGGAGCACGTATGCATATATGCATTTGTGCATTTTCGGTGTGTTAGTGTATGTGTGTGTGAACAGATATACGTAAATACTACGTGCATCCATATAAATGCATGTGTGTGTCTGATTAAGTGAATACATAAACACATTTATATGTGTATCATTGTGTGTGTGCGTATGTATATATGTATATATGTGAGTGTGTTTGTAAATTTATATACATATATTTGTAATGAAATTCCATGTTGAATTCTTAGCTCAAATACTTAAATTCCGTGATACCCGATGGCATTTATACACTGATCTGTATAATCTAGTATTCCTTTAATTGTTTCAATAATTAGACAATGGCCATAATTAGGCAATGGAGTGATGGCCTGGTATTTTTGTATTAGTTGTTTTTAGGACATGCTATCTTATGTTAAACAACATTAGAAAGTTACTGGCCACGCAACGAAGCACACACACTCACATATACGTGTGTATGCATATATGTATGCATATATGTATGTATATATATATATATATATACATATATATATATATTATATATATATATATATATATATTCATATACATACATATATACGTATATATGTATATTCATATGTGTGTGTATATGTATATATATACGCGTATTTATATATATATATATATATATATATATAGGCATGTATGTACATATGTATGTAAGCAGGCATGTATGTATGTATCCATGCCTTTTAGTATGTGTGTGTGTGTGTGTGTGTGTGCATGATCTTTTCTCTGTCTCATTCTCACAGTTTCAATCTTGACTCATCTCCTACATCATCTCCACTTTTTGTCTGATCCTCCTCCTTATATCTTCGCTTTGATATTGTTTGAACAACAGGATTAGTTCTCCTTGGTTTGCTAATTTGCTGCAATCAACTTGGTTATATCATTTTGTATATTTCTATTCAAAATTTTAGCGAAGGCCCTCACATTTTATCATTGTTTCCTAACATTTGAATGCCTATCGCAAAAATTAATTGTTCCTTCTTGTCTTAGGGTTCGAATTTAAAGAAGTATAAGATTTGTGCCTGTCAATTTGAACTGTCCTTTCGTGTATCCTCTGAGATAACCTTGTCTAACTCAGTATGTCGTTGGCATTTGTACATTTACCTTTTGCTCATTTCATTCACAAAACAAGATATACATGCATATAAACCTACATACCGACATACAACTATTTGTTTCCCTGTGTATGCAATATAGGTATATGTGGCAGGGGTTGTAAATATATAGCTATATACGCGCGGAGGAGGAATCTCTGTACCGATGTATATGTGTATGAATATTTGAACTAAATCGCCAAAATATTACATATTTATGTCAGTAACAAAATTAGAAACGAATCAGTAGCAAATCAAAAATAACAATGAAAATTTAAATAGTATAGATAATACGTTTTAGTAAAAGTCATCTAAATAATCTAATAATAGGACATATTGGAAATTACAAAACACCAATGTGATTTAAAAATTAAAACAATGTAATTTATACTAACACATTTTAAAAAAGATTTTTGATAGATAATATATATTTTGTAAGAGATAATTGAACTAGCTTATCTATATGTTTATAATCTAACTAATACCATAAGAACTTATTCACTCGAGCTACCTACATATATGTTCAATTTACGTGTATGTGTGTGTGTTTGTGTATGTGCGGTGCATGTATATAAATGGTATGTCATGTGCGTTAATGTGTTGTGCTATATAAATCATGG
The DNA here is from genome assembly GCF_006345805.1 of Octopus sinensis. Lineage (NCBI taxonomy): Eukaryota > Metazoa > Mollusca > Cephalopoda > Octopoda > Octopodidae > Octopus > Octopus sinensis. The sequence goes on from NC_042999.1 coordinate 82,022,731, forward strand.
TAGAAGGAAGTGCGTTATAAAAGTCACAGAGCGTATTGCTTCATTTGCTGCAAACTAAATCATCACTTTCTTGAAAATTCTGATTTAGTTATTAGATATTACTGCACGTGCGTAAAACATGTAACCCCCATGCTATGACCCGGCCCTGTACAAAACAATGCAAGAATATATGCGTGTATGAGTGTATGTGTGTATGTGTGTGTATGTGTAGGTTTCTATACGTGTATATTTAAACATAATTGCATACAAACGCATATATGTGCGTGGATGTAACGGTAATCATACAAACGTCACCCTTTTTTTTCTTTCGTTTCTGATATCTTTCTTATCAGCGCAACTGTTCTTATTCTGCTTTTGTTTTCAAAGTGGAAACTAATCTACTCAGCAGGCATTGAAACCATTTTAAATCTAAGTTGATGTGTTTCGGTTTTTGCACACTGAAATTAAAGAAGTTGGTATTAGCTGAATATAACCCTTCTTTGGATTTTGAGTTTCACAGGTGCATGTATACTTGTGCTTAATATTGAAGACACGTCGACATAACTCTCTAATTCTAAGAATTATTGTATATTTAAGAGACGACTCGGACAGAACACATTTCCGGAAGCACAGCGTACGGTTATCAAAGCATCATATAGACACTCAAAATTTCACTGCTACTGCATTATGAAACTCATCGCTACAAAATAGACCAAGTCTTTTACCTGTTATATATGCTCCAAGACGTCATGTCCAGTACATCAGAAGGGAGATTTCACTCACTCATCGGTTATACCTTTAGCATTCAGATTATTCCGTCAAACATAATGCTTACTTATTCAAATTGGTTTGAATTAATCATGCATTAATTCGCAGATTCTAGATTTCAGTGATGTAATAGTATATTTTTAAAACGACATTGTATAGTAAGTAGGTTTTAGAAATACGAGGAAGGAATTTGCAAAGGCTACCAATCAGTTGAATACAGTTGAGGAAACACATATATGCAAAATCTTTCTTTACAATAACCAAATGCGTGTTGAAGATTTAAAAAAAAACATCTTGATCAAAACATGATGAAATATGAAGAAAAATAGGCCATTATAATGTGCAATGCCTTGACGATTGGTGGATAGAAATACGAAATTGTTCTTCAGAGCGGGGTGCTGGAATAGTTGTTTCCAACCGTGTGAAATGTACTAAATTTCCAAAATTTCGTGCTGTCTTTTTGTGCCATACATATCGATTTCATGGATCAGTCAATCATCTGCCTACTAGTGTTTTACTTACGATTACATACGTATATTCAAACACACAAGTGCAGATACATACATATATGGGTGTGTCTGCGTATACATATGTGTATATGTGTATATGTATATGCTTGAGCATGTATATGTGTGTCCGTGTGTATGTGATGTATATTAAAGCACAAGTTGTTCAAAATGATTTGATGACATTTTTATGGAAGAGATTAATCCTGAAAGAGAGAGAACTGGGTTAATCAGGACCACATAACGCTGTATCAGAGAAACAGACAATAAACTATACCTAGACATAGCCTACTCATTCCACACTACGGGGAAAATAAAGATGCGAGGAGAGAGAGTAAAGATTCGAGGAGATAAAGTGTGATGTAAAAAAGTTTTACTGCGAGAGTGACGTAGCGTATAGTGACTGAAAAGACTTTACAATCACCATTGCAATAAGCTATATGATACTTCAGAAAACGTCTCTTCTCGATACAGCCGTAGACTTTAGATGCACGTTTACACGTGAATACACGGTGACGGAAACGGTCAAAGAAGAAGAAGAAGGAGAAGGAGAAGAATGAGAAGAAGAAGAAGAATGAGAAGAAGAATGAAAAGAAGCAGAATGAGAAGAATGAGGAGGAGGAGGAGAAACTATAACCGTGGATGGAGACAAGCCAACTGAAGAAAAAAAACAAATAGAAGTGAACATCACAAAGTCGATAAATATGAATCAGCGTAAACGTCTACCCAGGCTACAAAGAAATAAACAACTTTATGAAAGGATAAATAGATACAACTGAACCCTACAAGAAATAACGACCACATCGAAGATACGCTAGTTATCAACAAAGCGACTTGGTCTACTCAAAAGCTGCAGTGATATCCAGGGAAACTGGACTTGATCCTTAGGAAGATAAAAAAAAAAAAGAAACCAGCCACATCTCAAATCCCAAAATGGAAGCAGAGCGCAATAAATGAAATTAAAAACAAAAGAACGACTGATCACTATTTTGTGAATTACAGAAAGAGGGATCAAATATGAAAAATAAAAAGAAGATTCATATAACAAAACAATGCAACATCAAAAATAAATAAGATACCTGGGAGGTGAAAGAAAATATTAAGCAGCGCATAGTAGCAAAAATTTGTCGCATACAACGGTATTATGAAAAACGGAAACGCATCTTCATAAAAAAATAGACAATTTAATATAAACACGAGAAGATTTTACAGAAAGTTTATCGGTAGATGACATGCCAAAATCTGCGATTCACTCATACAGAAAACTAATACGGATGAAGTAAACAAAAAAAAAACACACAACAAAATTGCTCAGTGAATTAATAAGAAAGAGGAACGGAGAAACGAAACAGGACCACAGATATGGACCCCACCATCACAGGCCAAGAGATCACAGATACACTGAGGAGTACTTGCAACCGGAAAACTCCTCGAACAGACAAGGTTCCCAAGATTTGGTTGAAACACCTCACCAGTACCCCGACCCACGTAGCAGTAGCATTCAATTCATTGATATGCAAACCAGAATCAACACCAAACTGGATACTGGAATGGCAAACCACCCTAAACACTTAACAAAATGTATCACCGTACAACCACAAACTTATAGGCCAATAACATGCCTATCGAAAACCTACAAAACTGGCTACACCTGGAAAACAACAATGTTTCACCAGAAGAACAAAAAAGGATGTAGGGTTGCAAGGAGCAACTTCTGGTAGACTGAGACGTTATAGAGTATTATGGAATCTTTTAACATGGATCCGATGTTAGTATCTAAATCTTTTCTTTTTTTTTTCTTTGTTTTAAATCTAAATTATAAGCAGAACTTCAAAGGAGGTATAAAGTGGGCTATGTGACGATACGTTATACGTGTTATTCTCAATTTCTCCTAAAACATAAAGTTGTTTACAGGCTGCCAGCTCACACAAGTAGCAAAATCATCGACTTTTTTTTACATCAGGGCCCTAAAGTAGTTCCTGGTTTGCATTACAATGCTCTTCGTCGAGGAGTCTTATTTTGTCTTTTGAACAATAAAGTGTTGTCTATCAATGAACTGCAAAATAAAATAGTTACTTCTATCCGAAGATATATATATGTTAGTTAGTTAATTTTTTGGCTCAAAAAGCAAAAAAGCAAGGCCATGTAGGGGGACATGGAGCTATGTACAGGGTGGTGTTCATGTAAAGAGTTCAGGCCACTTGTGGTCAAGGGAGACTTTGAACCGAGCGGTCGTCGACATCTTCCCCATCTCGTCCGGCAGTTTATTCCACGGATCCGCAACCCGGACGGAGAAAGCCCCTCTCCTTCAACTGAGACGAAATCGTCGCAGATGGAGCTTTTCGGAATGACCCCGCAGCCGACGCTCTGGAGCAGGAGTGAAGAACAGCTCCTTCGAGAGGTTACACTTTCCGCTTATGATGTGAGCAAGAATGAGATCACCACGGCATCGTCGTTTTTCTAGAGAATAAAGGTCGAGCGTCTTCAGCTTTTCTTCATAAGACAAATTCTTGAGACCAAGAACCATGCGGGTAGCCAGCTTCTGATCTCTTTCGAGATGCTGTATGTCTTTGAGGAGATAAGGAGAAGAGGCTTGAATCCCGTACTCCAATATGGGTCTCACCAGCGTGAGATAGAGCGGTAGGAATATGGCTGCTGTGAGTATTCCGAATGACAGTCGAATCAAGAACAGAACTCCGCGTGCTTTGATGGCAGCATGGATGCACTGGGTCGAAGGCGAAAAGGAGGAATCCACCAAGATACCCAGGTCCTTTACCTGATCGGTCCTCTCCAGCAGCAGACGACCCGGCTCGAAATCAAGTTGAGTTGCAGGAGGAGAGCCAACAGGCAGATGACAGCACTTTGATACATTCAGACACAGGTCCCATTCGTTAGACCATCTCCAAATTTGGTGGAGGCATCGACGAAGATCCTCTATATCAACGCGAGGAGCGACCACTTTGACATCGTCGGCAAATAGAAGGGTGTGTTGCGTGAGGTCGTCGGGCAAGTCATTTATGAAGACTAAGAACAACAAGGGCCCAAGCACTGAACCTTGAGGCACGCTCCTGCTCGCACTGGAGACGACGGACCGCGAACCATTAACTTGGACTTGGAAGGAGCGATCTGAGAGGAAGGCACCAACCCATCGTACAATATCCGGATAGAAACTATGTGCTTGACATCGAGGCCTTGAAAAACGCGTTCGACTTCATCCCGCGTGATGACCAATCGAAGCATTGGAGGTACCGATCTATCAAATGGAGGGGGTTCACGACCATCATCTTGTTTGAAAATAGTTGAAAAAGCCTCGGCAAATAATTGACTCTGTTGATAAGGGTCCTCAATTGATACGCTTGTTGAGTCTACCAATGTTGCAATTTGGTTGTTCAAGCAGGAATTCCGTTGGACATGGGCAAAGAAGGTTTTTGGATTGCTACTGGCGTCTGCCGCGATTCTGTATTCATATCTGAAGCGTTCAATTTTCACGGCTCGGTCTCGTTGAGTTTTGTACACCTCAAAAGCTGCAGGCGAATCCAGATTTTTGAATTCAGCCCAAGCAATATCTCTGAGTCGAAGTTCTCCTTTAACCTTCTTCGTCACCCAGGGCTTGTGTTTCTTCTTCTTGGGAAGCCCAACGGGAACTCCTTGGTCAGTCAACCATATTACATATGCTTTGAGGGACGACCATAGTTCGTCAAATGAGGACAACGTTATCAGGGATCGCCAGTCCAGAAGTGCGGAAGCCTCGGTTAGAATTTCAAGAATAATTGCAGAGAAGACTCTACGTGGCTGCGAAGTAGTCGTGGGCGTAGAAAAAGTTGTGTGCATGACGAACTTCAGAACCGCATGATCACTCTTGGCAAGAGGGGCGCATAAAAGATACGTCTGACACTGATCTTGGATAGCGGGGGAATACCTGATCCAGCATAGATGGCTGCTGCCCAGACCGATGCCTTGTCGGATATTCAACATGTTGCGATAGAAAACAATCTTCAGCCACGTCAAGAAGGGCCTGGCCGAACCGGGAAGTTGATGTACAAATTGATGCGGACCAATCAATCGTGGGAGCGTTGAAGTCTCCTAATATCAAACAGTCATGAGAAGCTGAAACGAATCTTATCGCTTCGAGTAAATGAGCATCGTCCTGGGGGTCGGCAAGAGGCGTCCTGTAGACAGCTAACACGGGCAGCCAAAACCCGGAAGTCTCAGCTTGCAATAGACGGCATCGAATTTTGTTGTAGGTTGAGCATTAATGGGTAAAATACCGGTGGACGGTTTGAGATCAGATTTAACATACACAGCAACACATCCACCTCGCCTTTTTTCTCTGTCACATCTGAAGAGGGCGTAACCCTGTAGGTGGATTTCCGAGTCCTTTACGGCTGGAGTCAGCCAAGTCTCGGTGATAGCTATCACACCAGGGGAATCACGCATGGCCAGTGTAAATAGTTCTCTGAACTTTGGAAACAAGGAGCACGAGTTGGTATAGACGATGCTGAGTTGTGAAGTTTGAGGGGCGGGAATTGGGGAACAAGCAGAATAAGGGGTATCAGAGATAGCATCGTTGACGGGGGTATCTACTTTACTTCGATTCGCCCTCGATTCACTTTCCCTGTCAGCACTACAGCATGCGACCAGAGGTAAGACTTGATTATTTGTCCATCTTGGATGCGTAAACCCTTCTCTCCCATCTGTTTTCTCATCTTCAGTTCGGATATTAGATTTCTCCGGCGACTTCTCTCTCTCAGTGAGTATTCCTGGCGAAAACCCATATTGGGGTCCTCCCAGGCATGCATCTGTGCTCTGTTCAGAAAGGTTGAAGCCTCCTGATGGGAAGAAAAGATTACTCTTATTATATATATATATATATATATCAAGCTTGCCTTTTCAGTTAAGTATTCATACGTATATCTGTAAATATCCTGAAACGGCTTTCAGCTCTGCAGGAATTTGCATCGCTTGTAAACTCCAAAATAGAAGACTTGTATATTTTCTTTTACTGAATTAATTCGTGTTCAGTATGCCGTGCTCTATAGTCTTTTCACCTACAGGCTAAGTAGTCTGATTATAGTTTTCTCATTATTCCGTTTATGCATATAATAATTATTTTGAAAAGCAATTAATATTTTTCTACAGCATTTTTAAATTCATTTTCCTCACTCAAAATTCGTGTATATGTTGCCAGTATCCATTTGCAAAATATATTTCACCAAACAAAACAGAAGCTAACATTTAAAATGGTTTAATTTTTTAATTTAATTTCTTATCTTCCAAGCCAGCAGTATACTATCTTTATTTTCAATTCTAGGCTCAAAATTCGGTGGATCTACTTTAAAATATGAAACGTTATAGAAATTTAAATGCAAACATACTTGTCAAATCTCAAAAGAAGCAGTTTCGTTTTGCAAATAAATCGTTGCTCCTCGCAAGTAACTATATTTAAAAGCCATAGCATATAAAAAAAATAATTTTTTAAATGTTGACAGTAGTAGTAGTAGTAGTAGTAGTAGTAGTAGTAGTAGCAGCAGCAGCAGTAAAAAGCATTATATTCCGGTGAAATATGCCCTTAAATTTTCCGAGAAAAAATAAATTTGGCTTTGAAGTACGCTCTCGAGGAGGGAGTATTCTGTACAAAAGTAAGTAAAGAAGCCCCAGATACGGTATTAAAAGGTGTTAACATAATTGGTGATGAGTATTTACAGCCGTATGACGAACCCAAATACTGGCAGATTAACGCCTGCCCATATGTTCTGTCTACTATTGTAAAACAGTACATGAATGAACGAAACCGAGAAAACAAAGTACCATCTTGGGTTTTCAAGACAGAAGAAAAAGATAACTGGTTTACGGAAGACCATCAGTCATTTACTGATGCTTATTGCATGCAAACAAGCAAATCACTATAGGTCCCACGAACAGAATGTAAAAGAGAAGATAAAAATGATGTTTGGAGACAACTAAAAGAGGACACTCACTTGCAAACTGATTACCCTCAAGCAGGTTCTAAAAGCAGCCAGTGAAAAACTCCGACATCAGAAGACAATAACCGAGAGAAGAACAATAAACAAAACATTTTAACAGGCAGCAGTATACAGAGACATGAGAGGAGGAGCAGTAAGCATCACTGAATCTCCTTCACGAGAAGACATAGACTCCTTCTGGAGGAAAATCTGGAGTGAAGAGAAGGAACTTAACCAAGAGGCTCCGTGGTTGGGAAGAAGGGTGCCTGGGGATGTGCCGAGCAATTTTTAATGATCAAAGCTGTGATGTCAGAGGTGCTAGAGCATAGGAGGAACCTAGTTTCAATGTGGCTAGACTACGAGAAAGTCATTCACTCTGTTCCTTCTTTATGGATGCTAGAATTCCTTCAACTTGCTAAAGTTCCAGTGATAATAATCAAAGCCATAGCTGACCTGAATTCATCGTGGGCCACCATCTTGAAATTAAACACAAAGAGTGACTCTATCATCACCGATAGAATACAGTATCGCAAAGGCATATTCCAAGGAGACAGTGTGATGTTGTTCATAATTTCTGTAAACCCCTTGTCAGTCAAGTTAAGGAAGATTGTAGCATACCTCACTGGTTCACAGGGAAACAGAAATACCAAAATTACACACTGTTTCTTTGTGAATAACTTAAATCTTTGTGCAAAGAATATGCATGCGATGAAAAAGAGCCTTGACCTAGTTATATTTTCAAATGATCTAGGGTTGGAGTTTTGTCAGGATAAATATTGTTAAATGGTCATGAAAAGGAGGGAAAACAATACGCCAGACTAGTAACATCTCCATCAATGATTTTACTGTTTCCCCTGTATCTGACGAGGAATGCTACAGGTATTTAGGGGTGGATGAAAGTATATCTTATAATGATACCTGTAACAAAACACATGTCACTAAAGAGTATTGCAGCCGAATGAAGAAAATTTGGATCTCAGAACTATCTGCATTCAATAAAACAGTGGCCCACAATGTGTTTGTAGTGCTAGTACTCATACCAACATTTGGACTGCTTGATAGGACGCTTGATGAGCTCCGAGCCATTGATGTGAAAACGCGAAAGACGTGAAGAAGCACACACAATTTCCACATACACAGTGGAAAGAATTGAGCAATCAATCAAGAGAGATTATGATGTAGTTGGTTGTATTGCTCTTTAAATCTCTATTTTAGGTGCCTATGCAGTTCCTAGGAAACATGAACATCCTTTCAGTTTCCCCATCTATTAACCCAACGAAACATCGTCCTTGTCACGGACGTAGGGATACAGAACGGCATGAGCATTAGGCTCTTATATTCAATCGAGTAGAGAGGATCGGTGTGATTAGCCCGTTTATACAGAGGATACAAGGTGACATCCAGTCCAGGAATCGAACCCACAACGTTATGAATTAGTATATATCTAATGAAACAATTGAGAAAATTGCATTGACACAGAACTGATATCTACTACTAAATGTAAAATTTTTCAAAGGTGCATAATATTAGTCATCACAGACGTCAACAAGAACGTTTGTAGATCAAAGAAACACCAAAAGACCCCATGTATGGATATTAGGTTATAAACATTAAGTCTAAACAATACAGTCACTTTCAGCATTAAGAGCTCTATGAGTATTTTTCTGTTTAACGTATAAAATTATAAAATATCTTAAATGATAAAAGACTCGAATTAAAGAGGTTATCACTTCTCAAATATCTTCTTGTAAATAATTATCAAGAGAGTAAAAGAGTAAAGAGTATTTCTATGTATTTAATGTTTGTCTCGTGTTTCATATTGGTCTTTCTGTAGTATGTCATTGCAGCTGAAGCAGTGCGGGTGTTCATAAGAATTCTGTTACAATTATTCAACAGACCCAAGACAGCTGCGTTTAAAAATATCAGATATTTAACCAAGATCTTTGATTATAATAGCGTCATTTTATCTTCAACATTTTAAAGTCGAATATGATACTATATATTTTTTTTATATATTCCTCATTGTCTTTGAACATGTTTTATATCATAATGCAATTTGTCTAGAAGCAAACACAATAAAAACTCCAGCAAACTGCCAATTGATAAAAATGAAAGAAGAAAATATATATATATACTTGAAACAGTATTTGAAAAGTAATGTGATTATATTAGCTCCAATAACTCCTTCTTCTGACATATGAGGAAAAGACGTGACTCTCTTCGAAGAAACGCTATTTTGAACGGACGAAATATTCCGTTCACATGAAATCTATTGCTGTCGGCCCTAATGAAATTATTATCCGATATGGACAGTATTTCTTCTTAATACTCACAACATTTAAGAGCTTTGGGATAAAGTGAACATAAGAAAAACTAAGAAAATATTGAAATTCGTTCGAGAGGAATATTTACGAGATCTATTGATGTATCTGTTTCACTTTACTATATCATCATGATGCAATCATCATCATCATCGTCATCATCATCATCATCATCATCATCATCATCATCATCATCATTATCATCATCAGCAGCAACAGCTTCAGCGTCATTAGCATCAACATCATTATCTTTAAGGACCGTTTATCTTTATATTCTTTTACTTCTATGCCTCCTCTTTCTATATCATTATTATTTTGTTGTTGTTATGGTTGTTGCTGTTGTTGTTGTTGTTGGTGGTGGTGGTGTTGGTGGTAGTGTTGGTGATGGTGATGTTTATTGTTATTGTTACTATGTTGTTGCTGTCGTCACCATTATTGTATTTATTTGCTCGTCTATTTTCATAAGTAAGAAACTGTATAGAGTTACATTCTAGAAAATATATCATTGTTTTAAATAGATATTGCATTTTACGAGCAAAACATTAATAATAATAATAATGATAATAATAATAATGATGATGATGATGATCACAACGACGACGGCGATGATGATGACAACGAAGATTATGACGATGATAACAACAATAGTATTGAAGGTAATAATTGGGGTTGTGGTAATTGTGGTGAAGGCCGTGATAATGATTTCTCTCATGAACCACAGAGGTGTTGGAAAAAGTGAGTTGTAATAAGAATACAATTAACAAAATATGTTGTTGTTTTCAGAGAAATCCAATGAGGAAAAAAGCGAAAAGAAAAACGTAAATGCATGCATAGTATACAAATGTACAATGATACAGTTCTACATTGATACGGTTCTACTTATATCCTATCTATGAAGGAACACCAAAGAAGTTAGATCCACTTAACCACCAATAGTCAGTACCTTCTTCTACATGTCATCTACCGACTTATACGCACATGGGAAACCTGTCCATTCTTGTCAGTTAAATACTCTGTCACTTACATTTAATGGGTGAAAGCCTGGCCATCTTCAACATTACTTAACATGTAATTTCCAATGGTAATTTGTGATGCATTACCCTTCAGTCCTTTTAGCCATGTCTGCCATGTAATCTGATAAAGAAATAGCCTATTCTTCCCAGTTAGAGAAAGGGATGTGTAATTCTCTTAGTGACAGAGACGAGTCGATAACCAGATTCGTCCAACAGATGGTGACAGCTATTTAGCAAATATCCACAAGTCAGTAACATCACTCAAATCGGTTGTGTCATATTGTGTGTATCTCAAACATTTTTCTTTCTCATAGGGACATCATTCCTGTAAGCCTGTTCTGATTCTGAAGTGTTCTTCGGCAGTATTTCAAAGCCAAGGATTTGAAGACGTTACTTATTGTCTCTGACACAAACTTCTTTCGAAACGAAGCATCAACTTTATTTCTCGTGACGCTCAATACCAAGGATCTCCTTTCTACACTCCAAACCCCCTGTTATTGATATTTCTACTCATATATCGAGAACAGATAAGAATGTGGGGGAGAAATCTACGTTACTGAATTCGGGTTTTACACTATCAGTAAGATCTAATTTTTTGACAGTAGACAGCTAAGGTTTCAGTTCTTGGTTGTTTGCAAAGATGGACTTTGTGTCTTTCTCGTTACAACTAAATGCATTTCATGATGGTTGATATCTATAACCTACTATGAAACTGGTCTTGTTGCTGATCTTGCCTTAGTTAAACACAAAATTATCTAAACTGGACTCCTTTAGAATTTTGCTAACATAAATCAACATCTCAAGAATCTTAAGAAAATACTTGTTCCTCATGATTTAATTTGTTGTCATTATGAGGTTGTCATCATTTGTCATAGACGCTTTATAAGGAGCTGCAGGACACCAGGTATAGTGAATCGCCCTCTTTACTCCATTTCAGCCGAATAGACCGCTGCGCAATTTTCGTACATCTTGTAAGGCTGAGTAATTGGTTTTGTGACTAAACCTGCCCATATCTACAGGAAAAACAGTTAGATGTAACAGGTAACACCAGAACTTCCATCCTCTCAAGTTCCAGAGTCACTTGGGGTGGACTGATCAAAGACCTGGAGTTACTTCGGTCTTATTTCTCAGAACCATCCCCGAAGTGGCTCTAAAATGAATGTGGATATCATCAGTTTTGCAGATGCTATGACCACTGAGCTTCTCCCACAAAAGTTGTAAAACCCAACCGGCTTGCTTGAAAAGCATTTCCCTTCTTATATCTTCTAATCACCCTATCTTGTGCCGCTCATACTTGCTTGGTGTTATAAGTTTCTTGCGGAGGGTACTACATTGGTCCATGTGAAATCACCTTCTTTCTTCCTTTGATAGTGTGTAACTCGTTTCAAGTGCTTAACATCATGCATGAGTTACTGTATATTATTATTTGTGTTTATTGTTACTTAGGAAGTTTTCATTGTTTCTTCTGAAATCCAAATATTTTTGCCGTTAGGGTAATTATATTGCTAGGCGTGGTTTGGAGGCGATGACAGGCATCATCTCTGGCTTTTGACTCCAATATGTAATCAACATTCTCATCAAAATGGTCCTACTTCTTGTTAGCTTAAGGACACTTTAACTGCAGTTCGGTTATTCTGAGTCTTTTGTTACTTCCCAATACCATCAATCCCCAGTCTCGTGTGTTGGGAAGAGAGGCGTTATAAAATGATTTGGATAGGTAGAAATGACTGGAAATACCGGGATTAAATAATGGCAATTAAATAATGCCAATAATGTGAATTAAAAGAGAAATGAATACATTTGGCCTTGTCATCGCATTATCTTATATATATAAATGATGAATAGTATCTCATTAATTTGAAAATATTAAAAATTACTATTAAATGCGAAGGTGAAACAATATTCTGGGACTAATTATTCCACGAACACTTTGAACTACTATTGAATTACTATATTTTTCATGTAGAGAAAATAATTTCAATTTTAAAAAAATGCAAAGCTTGAATGAGAAACAGAAACAGACTGGAAAAAATATTCATAATAGATGAAATATAACTAGCTGTAGGTATCAAATTGCTTAATGAAAGGAGATATTTTCAAGTAGGAAAATTTAAATATTGTTCTCAAGTCTATCGTAGAATCGTTAAATAGTTTCATAGAAGAATTTTATTTATTCTATCGAACAAGAGGCTATGATAACCAGCTTTTGCAAATCCTCCGTGATCGGTTGCAATTACATGTTCCACACACATTCCTATTCAACCGTTACATGTACTGGGAAGGATGAATAAGAGAGAGTGGTTAGGTTCAAGATTCAGTTGGTCACGTGAGGAACGGAGGCAAGATTGTCCAAGTACTTCTAGGATGAAGGTGGTGCAAGACCAGCAATCTCTATGGTGTAGAACCTACTGCAGGAATAACCTCATAAAACCATTAAAAATATAACGCAATGGAGATAAATTAATACAAAAAATATAAGAGAAGTTAAGATGCAGTGATAATTTGAAATATATACGTCATTTATGTTGTATTGTAAGAAGACAGTTCGTGCGGAAGTGAAATAGGTTGTAAACCTCATAAAATATTATAGAACATTATAAAATGTTTAGGGTGAGTGGAAATATTTGCATTTGAATAATGGAATAAAATATATGTGGTTTTGAATAATAAAATAATTCCGTAGTGGTTCATGATTTCATACAACTTTTCAGTGAACGGGAAATAATTCTCATCGACTGAATATTGAAAGGCATCGGTTTAAAAATGTTTGAGTGTTTAAAGCCATTGTGAGAGAAAAAATAAGTTTGAATCTAAAATTAAATCAGAAAAAATAAAAAACAGATAAAATATAAAATAGTTGAAGTACAATGAGATATAGATAAAATAAATTGAATAAATTACTGTATCTTTTTGTGATAAGCTACCGAAGATGATGTTTACAAAAGCACGGATTTAAATAGCGTTGAAAATTAGTAGTTAGAATATTGTGATATAAGTAATTTAATTTTGATTATGAAATTGTGTAATGAAAGAGTTTTAAAGAATGTTGAAGAACATATGAAAGAAACCAAAGCACTTCTAAATGATATGATGGTAATCAGTTCAAATATTCTAACAGTTTGGTAGGTTTATTATCCGATAAGTCTTATGTCGATCTCTCTGTGTGTTAGTGTTTGCATCACAGCACAATGACGATTGTGTGTATGTGAATGTGTACGTGAGAGAGTGAGTACGTGAAGGTGTAGTAGATGGATACATGTATGTGTGAAGTAATATGATACCTATATTGGCTACATTTGTTCTTTCGCTTAACACTATCTGAGGATCGGAACAACGTGGGTCCTGCAATCGATGTAATGTAGATTTCAAATTCAATAGCCGCAAACACACTTACACATATATACGCACGCAAAGATACATACATTATCTTCATCAGCAGTAGCATTATTATCATTATTATTATTATTATTATTATTATTATTATTATTATTATTATTATTATTATTCAGTAGTTTTATTTTTATTTTTATAGCGTGCTTTCACTTCACTACCGAGCGCAGCTCTGTGTGCCTTGGGTATGTGCTGTGATTTGTTGTGATGCTCTGATGGTTATTGTATGGAAAGTGTTCTGCGTAGGATGTGTGCAGTGCCTAGTAGTGCAATTTTCTGTATGTTATATGTGTTTGTAAGTCCTGGTGTTTTTGTTATGTATTTTTCTGAATATTTTTTTATCATGCCTAATGCACCTACTATGATAGGAATTGTTTCTGTTTTCAGATTCCACATTCTAGTTATCTCTATTTCCAGGTCTTTGTATTTCGAGAGTTTCTCCATTTCTTTTAGAGACACGTTGTCATCTGCCGGTATTGATACATCAATTAGAAAGCATTTTTTTCTTCATGATCTCTGACAACTATATCTGGTCTGTTGGCCTTAATTTCTCTATCTGTGTGTATCGGCATATCCCAGAGTATGGTTGCTTTCTCGTTTTCTGTGACCTTTTCTGGTGTGTGCCTATACCATCTTTTTTCTGTTGTTATTCCATAATGTTGGCATAGCTTTCAATGTATGTAGGTTCCAACTCTGTCATGTCTGTGAATATATTCCTTCTTAGCCAGGACTGGGCAGCTAGAGATAATATGATTTATTGTTTCTTGTCCATCTCCACATATTCTGCAGTTACTTGTAATATTTCTTTTCATTACATGTTTTTGGTAATTTCTGGTGGGGAGGCTTTGGTCTTGTGCTGCAATTAAAAATCCCTCTGTTTCTGCTTTGAGTCCTGAGCTTCTCAACCACTGCTGGGATTTTTCTTTGTCTATTTCTTTTGCGTTTATTATTATTATTATTATTATTATTATTATTATTATTATTATTATTATTATTATTATTATTATTATTATTATATTATTATTATTATTATATTATTATTATTAGTAGTAGTAGTAGTAGTAGTAGTAGTAGTAGTAGTAGTAGTAGTAGTAGTAGTAGTAGTAGTAGAGGTAGTAGTAGTAGTAGTAGTAGTGGCAGCAGCACTTTTGCTGTTGTCACTCAAAGCATGCGGAACCCATGCTCCATACTTCTGAACCTTTCCACTCAAGTGAAGATGCTTCTCTATAGCAGTGTGGGAGCATTCCATTTTCTCTGCCAGTTCCCTTGTCATTTGACAAGAATTTTCGTGCAAAATTTGGTTTAATCGCTCTTTATCGAACTCAACTGGACGGCCAGAACGAGGTGCGTCTTTGAGGTCAAAATTTCCAATTTTTGAAATTGACATGCCAATCACGAGTAGTTCTTTCAGCGGTTCTTTCAGCACCTTCTCCATACACAGCACAAATGTCACAAGCAGCATTTGAGGCCTTAGAACCTTGATTAAATGCAAAATGAAGGTGGTAACGAAAATACTCGTTTTTCTTAACTTGATATTCCATTTTAATGATCTGAAAATAAACAAAAATTAACTAAAATAAACTAGGAAAAAAGAATATAGTTTCCAAAATGATTCAAAAATAGAATAGAAAAATAGAAATAAAATACATTCCAAAATTAAAAAAAAACGGCGGTTGCTTAGTTGCCTACCCAATATATAGAAATCAACTAAAGTAGGTAATCAAAATGAATTACTAAAACATGCCAATCGACTAAAAAATATCAAACGACTAAAACACGTTCGTTTTTAAAAATGCAATCCATGGTTTTTCGAAGTCTAAGGAGCGTAAAAAAGTTCCAAAAATTCAGGTCAAAAACACATCTACGGCCATTTTGGGTGTTCACTGCTGCGGTCCGACTGCGAGTTAATGCATATATATATATATAATATATATATATATATATATATATATATATATATATATATATATATATATATATACCGGAGTAAACACATAAATGTGAAACAAGGTGGAAAAAAGAGTACTCAAATACCAGTGGTAGAGTAATATGCTTTATTTTAAGCAGCAGAAAATTCAACAAAATCTGTTACTCTGAGTTTCTCGTTGCCGTTCATCAGACAGTTTTTGCTAGAATGGAACTTATATATTAATTCAATCTATACTCTTACAAACGCTACACCTTTAAAAAGAAATGGACTTCTTTGATTGGCCCTTTAGAAAAAACGGTCAATCTTCGAGCGATAAACAAAAAGGTCAAAAATATATGTATATATATATAAAACAACTTGTAAAAATTATAAAAATTATAAAATCCGAGGAAAAAACCGAGGAAAAAACCTATTGCCGTTAATGAAGACAGTACAAATTAATGCATAGAAATTAAACCTGTTATAAATACTGCAATACATATTTATATTAAAATCCACATATATATATCAACATACACAAAAGGATGCGCGTAAACGCCATACATACATATACAGACGTATGAATATGAATCTAAATTATACACATAAAAGCATGTGTACATATATTCACGCAAACCGTCTCGCACGCAAGCTAAAATTCATCTATGTAGCAATTCTCGTATACTGAGCAAGGAGGGGGAACGAAAGAAAGGGAAAGAGAGAAAAAGGAACGAAAGAGGGGGGGAACTTGTAGCGATGTTATTGGCATCTATAGAGGCCAGTATACATACACAAGTTTGAATTGATACATATAATACCGTCGTGTGTATGCGTGCTAAAGCACAAGCATACTTTCACTTACACATACACAGATACGCATGCTTACAAATACATATGCTTTGCTATACATATACTTATATAAACATTCTAATTTTGACAACATTGCTTTTTTTAAAAAAAAAAACATTGCTTTTAAAAAATGGGTGCATTAATAAAAATATATACGAAAGACATATAAAATAAAATATAACATCCTATTTTGGGTCATTTATAAATAATCAAGGTAATATAAATAATCAAGGTAATCCTATGCAATACAATAACATGAAAACAAAGTTTGTAGGTTTTTCCTAATATATATGTAGAAACAATAAGACTTTGCTATAGATCCGTCGTAGCGCTTAAGAGTCAAAATCAAAATCAAAATCAAAATACAAAATATATACTCTATCCATATGGTATATTTATATTCGACATTTTAAATTTAGCCGCGTGCCTACATAAGTTCATTAACTCACTTCTTTGATTCAAAGAATTATTGTCTTTGAATAAGATGTGCAATTTCTCTAATAAGCAAAGCTTGCACTTGAAATTATATTTGTAAGCTCCATGCCTGTATGGTGCCGCCCTGTCCAGAATGCTCCATGTCACGTTGAAAGGTGGGGCTTCCTTTTCTTTTAGTTCCCAGACATATTTTGCTAGGCTGGTTTTCTTCCTATTCTCTGGGTATTTAAAAGAATTCTTATGAGAATAAAATCTTGTTTTAAATGAATTTTCTGAAGCCCCTGTGTATGTCTTGTATTCCGATGAGCCTTCCACTTGCACCTTGGCTCTATAAACTACTCCTTTCACTAGACATTTCCCTTCTAACGGACAGGAGCTTTCGTTTTTGAAATTACTTTCTTAATGGGCTCGGCACCATGTCTAATCTCAATTAGCTTCCTATTATGTTGGCTAATGTAAGAGGCGAAATTTCTGCAACAAGAATAGCTAACCTTCAGGGTTCTTCTATTAAATATTCTGTAGAATTTATGACCCTGCTTAAAATGCTTAGAGACTAATCTCAAAAATTCCTTACCTATGTTAGTCTTTACGGCCAAATTGAAAGCCGGGTTGAACCACAAAACTTTCCTGGTCCTAGTTCTTCGTGCAGCATTATTATTAGCATTAAGCTGGTTGAACTGGATCTTCTCCGAGAATCCACCTTGTTTCACATTTATGTGTTTACTCCGGTCTAACCCGCTCCTTGTAAAAGTTTAAGCGACTCTGCACAAGTAGGAAGAACAAACAGCTGAAAAAGATGGAACTTTACCCGCTGGATTTTTCTGAGAAAAATATACCTATCCCTGCACGGAAACAATATATCAAAGGTCTTATAGAGAAAACGGAAGAGTTTATTAGAAGACTGAGATGGAAAGCCTTCTTCATTGATAATAAACAGAAAATAGAAGGTAACAAATATGGATTTAATAGTGTAGATTTTTTAGACGTAAATTTTAATGTAAGATCGGATAGATTTAAACCTTTCCGTAAAGCCCAATGAAAAGCTATCGTATATTAGCAAAGATTCGAACCATCCACCAGTTATCCTTAGCAACTTAGTCAGCAATGTAGGTAGAAGAATAACTTCAATTTCTTCGGACGAGGCAGCATTCCATAATGCTGCACCTTATTACGATAGCGCATTAAAGAATAGTGGATTCTCGGAGAAGATCCAGTTCAACCAGCTTAATGCTAATAATAATGCTGCACGAAGAACTAGGACCAGGAAAGTTTTGTGGTTCAACCCGGCTTTCAATTTGGCCGTAAAGACTAATATAGGTAAGGAATTTTTGAGATTAGTCTCTAAGCATTTTAAGCAGGGTCATAAATTCTACAGAATATTTAATAGAAGAACCCTGAAGGTTAGCTATTCTTGTTGCAGAAATTTCGCCTCTTACATTAGCCAACATAATAGGAAGCTAATTGAGATTAGACATGGTGCCGAGCCCATTAAGAAATGTAATTTCAAAAACGAAAGCTCCTGTCCGTTAGAAGGGAAATGTCTAGTGAAAGGAGTAGTTTATAGAGCCAAGGTGCAAGTGGAAGGCTCATCGGAATACAAGACATACACAGGGGCTTCAGAAAATTCATTTAAAACAAGATTTTATTCTCATAAGAATTCTTTTAAATACCCAGAGAATAGGAAGAAAACCAGCCTAGCAAAATATGTCTGGGAACTAAAAGAAAAGGAAGCCCCACCTTTCAACGTGACATGGAGCATTCTGGACAGGGCGGCACCATACAGGCATGGAGCTTACAAATATAATTTCAAGTGCAAGCTTTGCTTATTAGAGAAAATGCACATCTTATTCAAAGACAATAATTCTTTGAATCAAAGAAGTGAGTTAATGAACTTATGTAGGCACGCGGCTAAATTTAAATGTCGAATATAAATATACCATATGGATAGAGTATATATTTTGTATTTTGATTTTGATTTTGATTTTGACTCTTAAGCGCTACGACGGATCTATAGCAAAGTCTTATTGTTTCTACATATATATTAGGAAAAACCTACAAACTTTGTTTTCATGTTATTGTATTGCATAGGATTACCTTGATTATTTATATTACCTTGATTATTTATAAATGACCCAAAATAGGATGTTATATTTTATTTTATATGTCTTTCGTATATATTTTTATTAATGCACCCATTTTTTAAAAGCAATGTTTTTTTTTTAAAAAAAAGCAATGTTGTCAAAATTAGAATGTTTATATAAGTATATGTATAGCAAAGCATATGTATTTGTAAGCATGCGTATCTGTGTATGTGTAAGTGAAAGTATGCTTGTGCTTAAGCACGCATACACACGACGGTATGTATATGTATCAATTCAAACTTGTGTAAGTATACTGGCCTCTATAGATGCCAATAACATCGCTACAAGTTCCCCCCCTCTTTCGTTCCTTTTTCTCTCTTTCCCTTTCTTTCGTTCCCCCTCCTTGCTCAGTATATGAGAATTGCTACATAGATGAATTTTAGCTTGCGTGCGAGACGGTTTGCGTGAATATATGTACACATGCTTTTATGTGTATAATTTAGATTCATATTCATACGTCTGTATATGTATGTATGGCGTTTACGCGCATCCTTTTGTGTATGTTGATATATATATGTGGATTTTAATATAAATATGTATTGCAGTATTTATAACAGGTTTAATTTCTATGCATTAATTTGTACTGTCTTCATTAACGCAATAGGTTTTTTCCTCGGTTTTTTCTCGGATTTTATAATTTTATAATTTTATAAGTTTTTTTATATATATACATATATTTTGACCTTTTGTTTATCGCTCGAAGATTGACCGTTTTTTCTACAGGGCCAATCAAAGAAGTCCATTTCTTTTTAAAGGTGTAGCGTTTGTAAGAGTATAGATTGAATTAATATATAAGTTCCATTCTAGCAAAAACTGTCTGATGAACGGCAACGAGAAACTCAGAGTAACAGATTTTGTTGAATTTTCTGCTGCTTAATATAAAGCATATTACTCTACCACTGGTATTTGAGTACTCTTTTTTCCACCTTGTTTCACATTTATGTGTTTACTCCGGTCTAACACGCTCCTTGTAAAAGTTTGAGCGACTCTGCACAAGTAGGAAGAACAAACAGCTGAAAAAGATGGAACTTTACCCGCTGGATTTTTCTGAGAAAAATATACCTATCCCTGCACGGAAACAATATATCAAAGGTCTTATAGAGAAAACGGAAGAGTTTATTAGAAGACTGAGATGGAAAGCCTTCTTCTTTGATAATAAACAGAAAATAGAAGGTAACCAATATGGATTTAAATCTCCCAGAAACCCGCCACCGATTCCGGAATTAGAAGCCTTCGAGAAAGACCTTTTCGAGATTTAGAAAATTAAATTCCGCAAATTTACCAACCAATTGCAAAAAAACATGAGAGAAAAAATTAAGGAGATTAACGACTCGAATAAGATCTTCGTTAATTCTGACAAGACAAGGAACTTATATGCACTTGATAAGGACGTTTATAAACGCCTGATTTCGAATAGTGTCACGGACACATACAAAAAAGACAACACGAATATACAAGAGGGTGAACTTAGAAGCAAGAGTAATAACGATCTTAAGATTAGCGATAGGATTGAATACCTTTCACCACGACCAGCTTTTATTACTCTGAAAGACCATAAAGACAATTTTAGTAGAAACCCCAAATGTAGATTGATAAATCCGGCTAAAACTGAGATAGGAATTATTAGCAAAATATTTTGGACCGTATTTTAGTTAAGTTAGATAGTGAAGTAGACTTGAGAATTGGAAGAATAGTAAGTCAGTTATAGAGTGGTTTAAAGGTATTAGCTATAAGAATAATTGTAGTTTCACACAATTCGACATTATTGACTTTTACCCGTCGATATCTAGGACGTTGCTCCTAAGGGCATTGGACTTCGCCAAGCAGTATGTCAACATCGATAGCTCGGAAATTGAAATTATTATGCATGCGAGGGAATCGCTTCTGTTTTTCGAGGATTCCACCTGGATTAAGAAGACTGAGGATTCTCTTTTCGATGTACCGATGGGGGCATACGACGGGGCTGAATTATGTATGCTCATAGGAGCCTTTATTCTCCATAATCTAAAACTAGAATTCCCATTTATAGATGCAGGTCTATATAGGGATGACGGCCTTATAGCCACGCATAATCTAAACGGCCATGAATCAGATAGACTTAGGAAGGACCTTATAGCTTTCTTTCAAAGGATGAGCTTACGGATTACGATAGATACTAACCTGAATAGTGTAGATTTTTTAGACGTAAATTTTAATGTAAGATCGGATAGATTTAAACCTTTCCGTAAGCCCAATGCAAAGCTATCGTATATTAGCAAGGATTCGAACCATCCACCAGTTATCCTTAGCAACTTAGTCAGCAATGTAGGTAGAAGAATATCTTCAATTCTTCGGACGAGGCAGCATTCCATAATGCTGCACCTTATTACGATAGCGCATTAAAGAATAGTGGATTCTCGGAGAAGATCCAGTTCAACCAGCTTAATGCTAATAATAATGCTGCACGAAGAACTAGGACCAGGAAAGTTTTGTGGTTCAACCCGGCTTTCAATTTGGCCGTAAAGACTAATATAGGTAAGGAATTTTTGAGATTAGTCTCTAAGCATTTTAAGCAGGGTCATAAATTCTACAGAATATTTAATAGAAGAACACTGAAGGTTAGCTATTCTTGTTGCAGAAATTTCGCCTCTTACATTAGCCAACATAATAGGAAGCTAATTGAGATTAGACATGGTGCCGAGCCCATTAAGAAATGTAATTTCAAAAACGAAAGCTCCTGTCCGTTAGAAGGGAAATGTCTAGTGAAAGGAGTAGTTTATAGAGCCAAGGTGCAAGTGGAAGGCTCATCGGAATACAAGACATACACAGGGGCTTCAGAAAATTCATTTAAAACAAGATTTTATTCTCATAAGAATTCTTTTAAATACCCAGAGAATAGGAAGAAAACCAGCCTAGCAAAATATGTCTGGGAACTAAAAGAAAAGAAAGCCCCACCTTTCAACGTGACATGGAGCATTCTGGACAGGGCGGCACCATACAGGCATGGAGCTTACAAATATAATTTCAAGTGCAAGCTTTGCCTATTAGAGAAAATGCACATCTTATTCAAAGACAATAATTTTTTGAATCAAAGAAGTGAGTTAATGAACTTATGTAGGCACGCGGCTAAATTTAAAATGTCGAATATAAATATACCATATGGATAGAGTATATATTTTGTATTTTGATTTTTGATTTTGATTTTGACTCTTAAGCGCTACGACGGATCTATAGCAACGTCTTATTGTTTCTACATATATATTAGGAAAAACCTACAAACTTTGTTTCCATGTTATTGTATTGCATAGGATTACCTTGATTATTTATATTACCTTGATTATTTATAAATGACCCAAAATAGGATGTTATATTTTATTTTATATGTCTTTCGTATATATTTTTATTAATGCACCCATTTTTTAAAAGCAATGTTTGCTTTAAAAAAAAGCAATGTTGTCAAAATTAGAATGTTTATATAAGTATATGTATAGCAAAGCATATGTATTTGTAAGCATGCGTATCTGTGTATGTGTAAGTGAAAGTATGCTTGTGCTTAAGCACGCATACACACGACGGCATGTATATGTATCAATTCAAACTTGTGTATGTATACTGGCCTCTATAGATGCCAATAACATCGCTACAAGTTTCCCCCCCCCCCTCTTTCGTTCCTTTTTCTCTCTTTCCCTTTCTTTCGTTCCCCCTCCTTGCTCAGTATATGAGAATTGCTACATAGATGAATTTTAGCTTGCGTGCGAGACGGTTTGCGTGAATATATGTACACATGCTTTTATGTGTATAATTTAGATTCATATTCATACGTCTGTATATGTATGTATGGCGTTTACGCGCATCCTTTTGTGTATGTTGATATATATATGTGGATTTTAATATAAATATGTATTGCAGTATTTATAAAAAGTTTAATTTCTATGCATTAATTTGTACTGTCTTCATTAACGGCAATAGGTTTTTTCCTCGGTTTTTTCCTCGGATTTTATAATTTTTATAATTTTTATAAGTTTTTTTATATATATATACATATATTTTTGACCTTTTTGTTTATCGCTTTAAGATTGACCGTTTTTTCTAAAGGGCCAATCAAAGAAGTCCATTTCTTTTTAAAGGTGTAGCGTTTGTAAGAGTATAGATTGAATTAATATATAAGTTCCATTCTAGCAAAAACTGTCTGATGAACGGCAACGAGAAACTCAGAGTAACAGATTTTGTTGAATTTTCTGCTGCTTAAAATAAAGTATATATATATATATATATATATATATATATATATATATATATCAAAAGAAGAAGAAGATGAAGGAGGAGGAGGAGGAGGAGGTTTAGGGTTACACACTGTTCAATACCGTTCCAAGAACCCAGACCATAAATCACAACAGGGCACCCCGCAACAACAAGGAATAACTATATAATAGCTACCGTCCCAACCACCGCAATCATTTTTTAGACCCAATACGCAAACACAGACACACAAGATAGCAGCTAACAGAAGGAGGAACCAAAAATAATAAAAATTATCAATCTAACTCACAAAGAACTAACATCAACCCAAATCAATATACTCTCCAAAGGGCTCACAACGCCTTAACTACAATGAAATGAAAGAAGACATCGCGGAATTCTGTAGAAAATTACAACTTGCTGGGGAGCTATACGACAAATACAAGGAGTATGAATCGTTGGTCCGAAATAGAACTACACCCCTTCAAAAGGTAAAACTAAACTCTTGATCATTTATGTGAACACATCTCGAATTACTCATATCAACATATGCTCAAACAAAAACACAAACCAAACTTCAGCCTAAAAGAATGGGCCGACTGAACAAATTAAATGATAACAAAACAATAACAATCAAAGAGGCAGATAAAGGGAGTGCATTTGTCTTAATGGACACGGTATTCTATATAACTATATTACTATCCATATTATGAAAGGGCCCAACACTACAATCAGCAGAAAAGAATGAGAGATCTAAAATTCATGTTAAACCTATACAGAGAAGGGCTCGCCGACAAAGAATATGACGATATGACGAATTTCTAAAGTAAAACCAGTCAATTCTAGGGTATTCCCAAGATACACAAAAGTGAAAAAATAAGTAACGAATGCAAGATAGCCACAGACATAATAATCGAAGTCCCTACGCCTAATGACCTCAAATTGAGACCTATAATAACAGGTCCCGCATGCGAAACCCCCCACCTCAGAAACTTTCAGATACCCTATTAAAACCATTCTTCAAGCATGTCAAAAGCTATATAAGGGACGATATGCTCAATCATCTTCCTGAAACAATAAACAAAAGCACCCTACTATTATCCTTCTATGTAGTCAATCTCTATTCCAATATCCTCCACAACCTATCAATAAAGACAATTCAATTCTGGCTTGAGAATTACGCCAACAAACTCACACATCGCATCAAAAATAATTCGTGATAAAAGGGTTAAAATTCATCTTGGAAAATAACTACTTCGTTTTCAAAGACAATTTCTATCGACAAAAATCGGGGATTGCGATGGGTACGAGAATGGTCCCCTCCTTTGCTAACCTAATCATGGGATATCTAGGAATTAGTCTTTATCGTAAGTTTCTAGAAAAATACGCCAGCCCATTCTCCCTCTACATAGAAAATACCTGGAAGAGATACATGGATGACTGCTTCATTTTTTGGCATGAAAATATAGAGAAAGTTAAAGAATTCCAAGCACTTATAAATGAACTTGGCGTAAACATTCAATTCACGATGAAATATAGCCAGCAACAACTACCCTTCCTCGACATCCTAATTAAGAAATCTAACAACGTAATAGAAACAGATATATACTATAAGCCCACGGACTCCAAGCAATATCTACCGTTCAACTCATGCCGCCCGAATTAATATCCTCTTTAACCTAGCAAAAAGGATATGTATTATAGTTTCTAATGCAAACACCAGAAACCACGACTACATGAACTAAAGGATACACTCATCACCAGGAAACGCCCACACTCCCTAATTGGTATATGCTTTCAACGTGCCCTTCAGCTCAACATCCAGAAACTGAGACATCCCAAATTAAAGAAGGATTTACAACCAAAAGCCGTACCATACATCTCCACACACAACCCTCTAAACAATGAAACCTTCGACACCATCCTTCAAAACATTACCCTGCTAAAAAAGGACCACAGAATGAAAATATTACTCCAAACATACACCATCATAAAAACCAAGAGAAAACCCAAATCTATGAAAAGTCCCCTTACACAAGCCCGAATACGCTCAACAACAACGCAGAAGCCGTCACCGAACTGTGAGATATGCATCAGTTTAATTGAGAGATCACAGTTCTCCTTCAAACAGGGACATCGTTTTACAGCGAAAAGCAACTTCACATCTGCCTCGGAGCACCTGATATATGCACTAACCTGTTCTGGGTTTCAAGAGCAATACATAGACCAAACAAAAAACAGTCTACGTAAAACAAAAATGGCTCTGCACAGATCCCAGATCAAAATTCCCCGAAACAGAGAAATTGCATTCAGCCAACACATCGACATTTGCGCCAATAACAAAAATCCAAGCTTCAGAATTGGTGGCTCATAATTGAATTAGTAAATAATTGAATGTACACACATATGGTTTCTTGGATGGAGGAAAAGAAGGAAGACAATGTTTTAAGAAGAAGAATAAAATGGATGAAGGTGAGTTCTAATTCGTTATTCACTAAGTGTTTGCAATTAAAAGTAAAGAATTCCATTGTCTGTGTTTCGGAATGAGAAGTAGAATATAAGTGATATTTATCTTAAATTATGTTTATTTTAAAGGCGGATGCGTGCAGGATCAAAGAATTATAATTATGTGTAGAAATAAAATGAGGAACTCCAGAGGGTCTGATTATTTGTTTATATAGTCAGGGTGTTTTCTAGCTTACCATCGTTAATTAAAGAAATATGTAAAGTTGCTTCTGCCATAATATTCACGCCATAGATTTACGGCGTGAATATTATCAAAGACGCATTAGTAATATGTAAACAGTGATTATATTTATTTTATTGTATTTAGTTTTTGCTTATCCTACAAAATATTTAAAGTGTTAAACGTTTGAATAAATTTTAATCATTAAGCGATGGGAAGAGAGGCAGTGAATAAATGGCAGTTTGCTGAGGATGAGTGAAAGTTAGGTAAACGCATAATCCCAAGTGAGGTTTTATGATTCTGGCTGAGTATTTATTGAAGGCGAGTTGAAAGAATCGCTCTGTAACGCCTAAATTTTAGAGTGTTTATTAAACTGTAAGTGACATCTTCACTACAGAATTAGTCAAAAAAAGTTGCGATCAACAAGATGATTTGAAAGTTGTTCATCGTGTTGTGACAGATAGAAAGTTGTGGTTATGTAATTGTAATGATGTTTGTGTAATTACAACAAATGAATAAGTGAATCATTTGGGTGGGTATATTCAGGACTATTGTATATATCTAAACATAAGGCCTATGTATTTCATTTTCTGATTAGTCGTTCTCTGAACATTGATTGTAATTTTGTAACGTATTAATTTTAACGTTGGTTAATGCATTAAACAAGCTTCAGTATTAGTCTTTCTTTTTCCTCAGAAACATTTTTACCGTCAATATCCTTAAACGATGCGATGTAAACATACATATGCACATACATATACAAATACACAAGCATACATACACCCACGCACACACGCACACACACATGCACACACACACATATATATTTTTTTCTTACTCTTCTTGTTTCTCTCCTTGTCTTTTTCTGTCTCCCTTTCTGTAGAAGAGCGTAGGATTAAAACGTAAAAGACTTGTTCAATTCTCGAGCGTTATACAAATACATCTGTTTGTTTTATACACCACTTGTCTTCGTCTTTTGTTTTTTAGTGAACTCTCCCTATATATATACATGTATATATACACGTGTGCATAATATCACTAATATTCTGAAAAAGATGACGAGAAAACTGCTCTTACCTGTTACATGGTATAAGCGTCTATATAGATTAATTCTAGATTAACTATCCAATGCGCCAGGATTTCCTGAAACATAATATATAACAATGTTTACAGAAAAAATAGAGAGCAAGTACTTTTTCATATCAAGAGCGTTAAGTGAGCTAAAGTTGCATCAAACCTTGTTGATTGCAGACTTTATGTCCCACGTGAATATTTGAATGTACTATGAGTATTGCAATCTTAGCAAAATTTCGGTGTACTTTACGGTTGATGTATATTTCGATGGGGGTGGAGATGACATCAATACATCAGAATTTAAATTCGGTGCTAATTAATATTCGTCGTTATATAAACACACACACGCGAGTACACACACACACGCATGCACGCATACGCACACACACAAACACACACATACACACACGCACACACACACACACACATATATATATATATATATATTATATATATATATATATATATATATATATATACATACATACATTTACACACACACACACATATATATATATATATGTGTGGAGGCGAAATGGCCTAATGGTTAGGGCAGCGGACTCGCGGTCGTAGGATCGCGGTTTCGATTCCCAGACCGGGTGTTGTGAGTGTTTATTGAGCGAAAACACCTAAAAGCTCCACGAGGCTCCGCCAGGGGGTGGTGATCCCTGCTGTACTCTTTCACCACTCTTTCTCCCACTCTTTCTTCTGTTGGCTTGCTCGCTTAGCCAGCGGGGTGGCGTCATTGTGACCAGCGATGTGTAACTACATCTGATGGACTGGTCGGTCACGTGATCACGTGATATATATATATATATATAAAGTTAATCCAAACATGAAAACACAAAGAGAAAACACAACAACGCGAGGACGTGGATCAAGTATAGTGTTATTGGACGCTCAGGAAAAGAAAGAAAGGATGATTTAACGTTTAGATCGGAGCTCGTCGTCAGAAATATAGGAAAAGGAAATATCCAAAGGAGAGAAGACGGATGAAAAAAATTGCTAACGTTACATACGCGATATATATACACACACGCGAGGATCGGCTAAAAACATACTAGCCTCACCAAGAATCTCTCATAGAATTTGATTAAATGAAGGTCATTTTCCAACATTTCTCCTCTGGCGGTACATTGATTTCTTCTGTCGGTGCTACAGTGTTTGTGTCCATTTAGTGAAGAAGCTTTCCTCCTTTTAATCGAAAAGTGCACCAGCAGCAGATATGACGTCCTCAACACCGAGATACTAATCCCAGCTAAGTGGGATATTTTTTATATTGGTGAAGAGATGGTAGTCAGACGTGAGAATATCGGAAGAATTGGGAGGTTACTCTCTCTCTCTTTTATTCTTTTAATGTTTCAGTCATTTGACTACGGCCATGCTGGAGCACCGCCTTTATTCGAGCAAATCGACCACAGTACTTATTCTTTGTAAGCCTAGTACTTAATCTGTCGGTTTCTCCCGATGAATCGCTAAGTTACGGGGACGTAAACACACGACCATCGGCTGCCAAGCGATGTTCGGGGGACAAACACAGACACGTAAACATATACACGTACATACATGAAATAATTTATGATTTAAACTGGTTGTTCAACCAGTTTAAATCATAGTCACGCGCAGCAGCCATTGATACCAGGACTTATGGGCTGTAGAACTGCCATGACGAAACTAGACACCTGTCATAAGATATGGTTATTTGGTCTTGACAGCCCTACGTAAGTGCTTCAGCAATTTGACGAAGTACTGTTCATTGATGGTGTGACCCTTTTGAAGATAGTTAGTAATCACATATACACTTATAGGGAAGTGTATATGTATAACGGTCCCCTAAAATTGCTATGTCTGAATTTACATGTGAGAATAATAAATGTTTATGTGTACAGGCACGAAAGTGTAGGTAAAATTTAATTATGGATAGATACATACATACATATATGTACATATATATATATATATATATATATATATATATATATATGCATATACATACACACGCATACACATACATATACGCACACATACACATATACACATGTATACACATCCGCTTATCCACGCACAAACCTATAAGTATATGTATATATATATATATATATCAACAATAAATTAAATAGAGAACTACAATTGGCAATCCAATCGTTTATAAATATTTCAATATAATATAGTATGAATATAATACAATATATTATAAATATAACATAAACAATTATCTTAAACACCCTATGTTTATGGAGTATTTTTGTAATAGTGTTTGAAACTCTAAATTTATCTTCTTATTTACTATGGAATTCTGGAATTCTCCCTACGATAAATTAAGTAAACGAAGAAATTTATTTTAAAGTTTCTATTCATATTTATTACGGAATTCCCCCTCCGATAAATATAGAACATTTTAAACGACTTTTTTACATCAATATCTTTAAATAAATAGAATAGTTATGATATATCAAAAATATAATCATCATTACATCTTTTACACGTTTTATTATGTGAGACCCTGATATTAATTATATATTATTGTTGTATGTTACTATAATAGCGAAGATAAATTTAGACACAAAAGAGTTTGGATTGATATTATTTGAGATATATTGATTCTACGTACCTAATTATTTTGTCCATTATAATTTTGTTGTTTCTTAATTTTCAATGTAATTGTTATGTAGTTGAATGGCTAACGCTCACGTTCATCATACTTAGGCATTTGAATTAATTTTTTACAATCCAGCAATTCTTTCACAAAGAATTTCGTCTATCTATACGCTATGACCATGCTGTGGCCATATAAATACGGGAATTGAATTGCATATATATATATATATAAATATATATATATATATATATAATATATATATATATATATATATGTGTGTGTGTGTATGTGTGTGTGAGTAAGTATGTATGTGTGTATGTATGTATGTATGTATGTATATAGTATGTATGTATATACAGGCGCGTACGTACAATAGCACACTAGCGCACAAATGGACCCATATACGGAGACATATGGGTCTTCTGCTATAGCCTCGGCCGAACAAAGCCTTGTGAGTGGATTTGGTGGACGGAGGCTGAAGGAATCCCGTCGTATGTATATATATATATGTGTGTGTGTATGTTTGTGTGTTGTGTTAGCCCCCTCTCCCAACATCGTTTGACAACCGATTTAGCGGTTCGGCAAAAGAGACTCATAGAATAAGTACTAGGCTTAGAAAGAATAAGTCCTGGGGCCGATTTCCTCGACTAAAGGCCTAAAGGCGGTGCTCCAGCATAGCCACAGTCAAATGACTGAAACAAGTAAATGAAAATGAAATGAAGAAATGAATATATATATATATACACAAGTACGCACATATTCACACATACATACATATATATATATATATATATACATATATACACATGCCTATATACATGTACGAAAATACACACACATATGTCTTCACATACATATTCATGTCGTAATACATGTACATATATACACATACATTCACACACATATATATTGACAGACATACATCTACATATATATCTATGCGTATATTTATGCATACTCACATATATCTACCCATATGCACGCAGATATATACATGTATTGGCGGCTTACACACACAGTCATACATGTGTATATGTATACATACATATATTCATGCATATATACATATATGTGTGTATACAATAGGTATTAATATGCTGTTAAGAATATATTAATGTGCTTATAAAGTAAATTTTGGAATAATAGTCCAACAGTTATGAATGTTACCAAGAGTGTATTTCAAATGTTGCTGAAAGGTTACTAACGATATGTAAAGGTGGTTACATAATTGGCGTAATGGTTGCAAAATTATGTTAAATTGAGGTGTAATGGATGTAGATATAAATATTATAGGTAGTATAGTTAAGTGAGAGTTAGGGAGGAAGGTCATTTATACCAGTAGAGCTAACGAGTTAAAGTGATTATACAAATATTTCAGTGAGAGTGATAAGTCAATTACTTGTATTTGGAAAATACATATTTTCCTGTGTGAACAGAAGAAATATTTTTCTCATTTCTTAAGTTAAATCGAGTATTCCTACATGTAATGAGGAAGAACGCTTCCGTGATATAAGGATGACATGTTTTGTTGTTAACTTTATAAGCCGGTGCGGAAGCAATGATATCTCATTTGATTTTAAATTCAATATTATTATCTTATAATTCCCATATCAATTTACTTAATCCAGTGGATTTGGTTTTCTGATTATTCTTAAAGATTGAAGATGGTTAGCCATCCGAATCTTAGCCTTATTATCAATCGAGCCAATATAAAAATACCTTATACCCTGAGCTATAAAGTGCATTGATATACTACATTTTTTACTTTTACATGAATTCTTAAGATCGCAATTAATTTTAACACTGCAGTCACAATTTTCATAACTATTGTTATGTGTGAATCTATTAGAAATGGTATTAACTGCGCTAGTATGGCCTATTATGGTTTCCTTATTAGGATTTATATGAACAGCATTATTAAGGTTATTGGTGTTTGGGAGATATAATCTACGTTTGGGGGAATTAGTGGAATTATTGTTATGGGCATTTCTATTGGTGTAGAATTTTTTCAGTTTTCTTTTGTGAATTGATGATATAATTGTAAATAAGTTAGGAGTTAGGCTAAACCAATCAAGACAGTTTTGTGGTTTATGATTTCACTGTATCTATTATCAATGTTAAAGTATTTGTGAATGATTTTAAATATAGATTTAATGTTATTTTTAATCTGAATTGCATAAGGAATAATTAACTAAATTTTTTTTAGATTTTTCAGGTTGATTGTGATTTACAGGTATGTTATAATCCCTTTTAGATTTTTAGAGTAAATGAGATAAGTATGTGGTTTGATATTATTATTTATCAGAGCCTTATGTGGATTAGAAGTGGTGCTGGCTTGGGAGGTGATTAATTGATTATTCATATCAATATGTTTATTGATTAAACTTATATCATTGTGGAGATCATTATAATTGTAAATTGATTATTCTTTATTTATCTTTGGTTTATGAGATAATCTAATATTGGTTTTTCTAATATTACGCTTACTAGTATTAGATTGATTTGAAATGATTTTGGGTTTGTTATCGTTACCAATTCCTTCTTTATATGTAGTTGGGTTACTAGTTATATGCTTAATTGTAACTGTATGACTAGCTATCGTGGGATTATAAAATTTACTAGTAATACATTTTGCTTCTAATTAGTTGTTAGGTTGATGATATTTTATTTTATCCCTGTATCCAGCGTTTCCTAAACCTATGTTGTAGTGACCTGCGAAGATAAATAGGTGAGTCTCTTACCAATGTTAGAATGCATTTTTAATTGTTCTCGGATAGCTACACACACACACACATATATATATATATGGTTCTGTACCCATATATGCATATTTATATATATATATATATATATATATATATATATATTATTTATATTATATATAGATATATACACACATAGATATATGTGTGTCTATGTATGCGTATATAAACGATATATATATATGTATATATATATATATATATATGCACACATATATTCATATACATATCCAACTATATAAGTATATATATACATAGATATAATGCAGCTGAATATGATTCTAAATTTGCAACTTCAAATAATAACGGCTTATATTCTACGACAGGACTAGCCATGAGCAACAAGACTGGAAGTGAAGAAAATAGTTAATATTAGCTGAAAGAATACGTAAGTAGGTTTTGATTTATTTGTGGTGGAAATTAATTAAATGATGATCAGAATCAAACAATTAAAGATAATGAAATAAATTCAAATTAAGCTAAAATTTAAAGTAATGACTGAAGTATTTATGTGACATATTAATGAAATGATATGTTTTATTTATTTTTGGATAAATGCGTTTACAAAATAAAAAAATCAAAATCATTTTAAAACAGTCAAACGCAAGTCTGATAAAAAGCGATGGAAGATAAATGATAATTATAATAATTCAACAGAGTGGAAGAAAGTGAGTTATCACCAGCATCTTAGGGGTAGTGATTGGCAGTAGGAATTAAGACAATTAAAATCATTAAAATTAAAATCAATCAGTATATTATAATTGAAGAACGAAGCGGACTGATATATTTTTTATGCTTCTAATCTTAGAAAGAACCGCAAGCACAAAACTGCCGGTAGGCATTGAAAAATGTTTGAATGTTAAAACCACCAAACTGGTTTTCTATATAACATTTTGGCTTACT
>NC_042999.1:82061246-82113746 GCF_006345805.1 Octopus sinensis
GAGGAAGAGGGAGGGATAGAGAGAGAGAAAGGGAGTGAGATACGTCTTGAACCTAAGAGGATGAAATGCAAGTTGACCCTAGTGGGATTTGAACTCTCAGACCCAGACAACCGGAACAAACACTACAATGCACTAAAGATTCTGAAAATTCGATTAACAGACTGTACTCTCTGAATTACACTTTCACGCGTGAATGTCTCTCGTACAAGAACACGCACACACATAGAGACACACACACATAAACACACACATACAAACACATACACAGCCATATATGGATATATATATCGATCTGGATAGTATATTATAGAATCATCATTTGTTTTAAGAAATCCTAATAGTTTACTCATCGTCAGTGAACGGTGTCATAGACGCACAACACAAGTGTGTCACAACAACAACAATGATAATAATAATAATAATAATAATAATAATAATAATAATAATAATAATAATAATAATAATAATAATATTGATGATGATGATGATAATAGTAATAATAGTAATAATAATAATAATAATAATAATAATAAATAAATTAAATTAAAATACAATGAAATATATAAACAACCACCATCACTTGACAGCAACATTATAATATGTGTTTATTATACATACATCCATGCATAAGGAGAGAGAGAGAGAGAGAGAGAGAGAGAGAAAGAGAGACAGACAGACAGACAGACAGACAGAGGAGACATAAAGATAGATAGCTGTGCATGTAAGTACTTTTATATATGTATATGTATGCACAGACACACCCACGTGCACACACACCACACACACACATATGCATATGTGTTTGTATATAAGATCTGAACGCCTTTTCCTCGTGAGGGGTTGGTGTCATTTTCCACAGTAATTCATTTATTTCATCGAATTGCTTTTCTGGGTGCAGTATTGTTTCACATATTCTCAATACACCCCCTTGTCGGATATACCGGGGATAGTGATTTAGTTGTTGTAGACTCGTGTCGCAATTATGGACACCATGATCTGCAATCAATGTTGTAAATAGCCATTCATATCAGAAGTACTCTTCAATAAACATCGTGGGTGACGAATGTCTGTTGGGACTGTAGTTATATTTGGATGTGAACATGTTTCGATCAAATATTGTATGATACATAACGTCCAAAATAACTGTATTCTTCGTCATCAATAAATCAATATAAATATATATATATATATATATATATATATATATATATATATATATATATATATATATAAAGTTTGGTACCCGCCCTCCAGTAACTTCCACACATGTATGACTGCATACCTCTCCCGTCTTCTATATGAAATCGTACAATCGTACTATTTTTCTGACAGAAATTGAACGAGTAAATTAAGTAAAATATAAAAGACAAACGAATAATGTTAGTCAATCAGCCTTTGTTCATCGCGAAGACTCATGTACATGTATATATATATATATAATATATATATATATATATATAATGGGTACATTTTAATTTTCCTTTATATAGATACATTAAAAGACGAATGTTTTGATTTTGCTTTACATGTTTCCGTTTTTGAAAAACCTTATCAGAAATTTGTACTAAAATGGAATATGTAGAGAGAAAAGAGCTATTAATAAAATTAAATTTAAATTTAAATTAAGATTAACATTCATAGTGTACTTTCCTCTTTTTCTGCAGGAGCATGTGGTAATGTCCGTTATCTTTCGTGGCATGAAAAGTTGAACTGTATGTGACAGCAAATTACTACTATATATATATGTATATACAAAAATATATGTTGATTGATAGATATGCATACATGTATATACATGTAATTAATCCATCATATGCGTATTTATATACATGCATATATATATATATAATTAAAAGATATTTAGAGGTTATGAATCTAACCAACTTAGGGATAGGATCTATCCAATATACTGCTGGTAGAATACTCAATTATTAATGCACAAGTGTTGGTTATTGCGTGGCAATTATATTACTGAGCGTAATAAATGGCGGAGGGTAAAAAGTAGTTTTACCCTTAACTTATACGGCAATAAGAAAATGGAGAGGATTCAAAGGTGGTATGCATCAACTGTTAGGCATTTTATTATGTCAATTTATTTATTTTAAACAATTATGAGGATATATATATATGTGTAAAGATTGTGTTTTATACATCTAAAAAGTACCAGTAATTTCAAAAATAGGGAAAGAAGAACAGTTTCTTAAAGCTGTTTCTGCCAAGAGATCACAGTGCCTCACATGTTATTTCCATCTTTTCAGAGTACTGTAGTGATCTGTAGATAAAAGTAGGGTACTTGGGTGTGCCTCTAGGCTTCCTCAGAGCGTTTAGAAAATGGTCTAAAATTTCAGATGGCCAATTTATGATTATATATATAAATACGTAGAGGCGCAATGACCTAGCGGTTAGGGCAGCGGACTCGCGGTCGTGGTATCACGGTTTCGATTCCCAGACCAATCGTTTTGAGTGTTTATTGACAGAAAACGCCTAAAGTTCCACGAGGCTCCGTCAGTGGGTGGTGGCGATCTCTGCTGTAATCTTTCGCGCAACTTTCTCTCAATCTTTCTTCTGTTGGCCTGCTTGCTTAGCCAGCGGGGTGGCGTCATTTGAAGGCTAAAACAATGCGAAGCGCATTGTGACCAGCGATGTGTAGCAACATCTGATAGCCTGGTCGGTCACGGTGATCATGGTGATATATAAATACACATATACACACTCACATGTATATACACACATATATATATAAACATATACATATGCATATAAATATATACATAATATAATGTCTAACAGTTGATACATACCACCTTTAGATCCCCTCAATTTTCTTATTACCGTGTATATATATATATATATATATATATATATATATAGGTCGTTCAGTGACGGAACAGCTGAGCTACTGTCAGAGACTGAGAGAGAGAGACTGAGAGAGAGAGAGAGAGAGAGCGAAGACGGGAGAGGTATGCAGTGATACATGTGTGGAAGTTACTGGAGGGCGGGTACCAAACTTTGGAACTCTGAGTTATACCAGTCCTCGAATTGGACGTCACTGTATTCTTCCAAAAGTCTCACTTGTTTCATCTTAGGCGAGAATCATGTACCGCAATAGTTTGAGGTTCAAGAGCCCGCTGCTATTTAACCCCTTGCCAAAGCATCTGAGGGATCTCCATGGACTGGGGGTAGATGTTTCAAAAACAACTTGACCAATTGCTATCCTAGATCCTAGATGAACCAATATCAAGGCAGGGAACTCAAAAAAGGGCAGCGGTATCGAACTCCCTCCTGCATCAATAGCCAGTCACATAGATTTGGCCAATGGCCAATCAAATGGCGATTACACTGGTGGTGCCCCGGCTTAACTACAGCTTCAGGGCTGAAGCATATAAAAGAATAAAGGAATATATATATATATATATATATATATATATATATATATATATATATTTAGTTTCAGCTCAGAGCTGCGGCCATGCTGATGCCCCACCGTTTTGTACTACACTGTTATTACGACGAAACTCGGCTAATATGTGGCAATTGGTGAAGAATGTTTGATATAGCTACTCTCATCTGGGACTCTTGAGAGGAAGATGTCCAGCTTTGATTTAAAAACGGCTACATCTACTTTGTGCAAGTTCCTCAGAATCTTTGGGAGAATATCAAAAAGCTGTGGGCCCTTGAAACCCAGGCTGTTGCAAAAGCTGGTCCTGAAGCGTGATGGCATTGCTGGGATCTTTGGCACCATGCAGTGTCGTCCCGTTCTAGCATTGGTGTAGCTTACAATGCCAACATTTGGCACAATTCCTTCCAGGATCTTCCAGACATATATTACTGCATACCTCTCCCGTCTTCTCTCCAGGGAGTAGAGTCTTAGCTGTTTCAACCTTTCCCAGTAGCTGAGCTGTTGCAAAGAGACGATCTTCTTTGTGAATCTTCTCTGGATTGCTTCAAGGTCCGCTGTTAATTTTACACTGGTGGGTGACCATAGCTGTGAGCAGTAATCCAGGCGGCTGAGGACGAATGTCCGCCAGAGGACAATCATGGTTTCCTTATCTCTGGTTCTGAATGTTCTTAGATCCACCCAGCCAGTCGTCTGCACTTTGTCGCCATCCTGGTAATGTGCACTTGGAAAGAGGTATGATCACTCATGTCGATAACCAGGTCCCTCACAGACTTAGGCTCTGGGATTGAAATTCCCTGTGGACCGGTGTATCCTGTAAGTTTAATATTCAGTTTTGGATGGATGCTGGTAGCGCAGGGCCTGGAATTTTTCATCATTAAACTGCATATTATTATCCTGGAATCGTGCTCCTATTTGTTTTGTCCTTATGCTCTGGGACATATTTCTGGCATACGGCTTGCACAGAAGACATGAAACATTCTAGTTTCATGTCAATGTCTGGTGTGGAGAGACATTCCGGCCAGTCCTCTCTGAGGATCTCTTTTTGGATCGATTTCCAATCTGCTTTGTGGAAGTTCAGATTGGAGAGATTTCGGGTGCTTCCTTTAGGCTGTATGTCTCTGGTTACTTTTGGCCCAAACATAGACAGCTCTATTATGTTGTGATCCGAAACTGATGTCGGTGTCACTTTCACATCCTGAATGATGTCCATATTGTTCGTGAAGCAGAGATCCAGAATGTTATTCGCCCTAGTTGGCTTACGTACAACTTGCTCCATGAATAAGGCATTGGTGAGGTTGAGCAGGGACTCCACCTGTACTTGCTTGCAATGATTCATTCCTGAGAGCATGTGACCTTCAGGCCATTTGACGTTGGGGAAATTGAAATCACCCATAAGAAATATGGTCACGTGGTGTTCCAGATTCATGAGGATCTCTTTAATTCTTGTGAGGCAATCTTCAAACTTGCCTGT
Organism: Octopus sinensis; assembly: GCF_006345805.1. Taxonomy (NCBI): domain Eukaryota; kingdom Metazoa; phylum Mollusca; class Cephalopoda; order Octopoda; family Octopodidae; genus Octopus; species Octopus sinensis. Next base: position 82,066,118 of record NC_042999.1, read on the forward strand.
GTGATTTGGGGCATCCGGTGGGCAATATGTAGTGCATATGACTATATTATGTTGTCTTATGTATACAATTAATGTGTCACATACCGAATTTGAGTATGTCATTAAGACCTGGGGTGTGAGGTCATCTCGGATGTATACAGCAAATCCGCCATGGCTTCTTTCCCTTCTGTCTGTTCGCAGTATGGCATAGTTTGGTATGTGTACTTCTGCGTCCCCTATATCAGGGTTGAGATGATTTTACACAAGTGCTATGCATAGGGCTTGATTGCATGCAGTAAGATCTCTCAGGAAGGAAATTTTGTTTCTATTTTGATGCAACAGGCCCCCAATATTTAGTAAAAGTATTGGGGTGACGGCTGTGCAGGCGTTAGAGGAGGCCATCCGTGTCTCTTGACTATATATATATATATGTAAGAATAAAGTAGTATATATATATATATATATATAGTATATATATATATATATATATATATATATATATATATATATATATATATATATATATATATATATATATATATATGGTTAGATAGATAGCTTGTAAAAGATCATGTCTTGCCTGTACTGAGAAATTCAACTAAGCGACCACCCATATTTATTTTGACCGCCATGGGTTTTGCAGTAAATCACTAAATCATCTATAACTTTTATATTATCCTCTCAAATTACACCAAAATCTCAGGCAATAGCAAATAATATTGTATTTATTGTCTGTGAAAATTATAGAATATAAAACAACTTTGATAAAAAATTATATCTACTTTTCTGACGAAAACAATGCCGTTCTGAACATTTTGGCCGCAACTGTATATGCATACATACATGCCTAATGCTGTATTACGTCCTAAAATTATGTGTTCTACAAAGAACGACAGAGAAAACGATGCTTTGTGAATGACCGAAATCTATAGTCTTGAAATCAAACATTAATCCGTTTTATTTCTATACGGACGAATATTCTAGAACATGCCTTCTTCTGCTTAATACAAGCAACATAGAGAAATGTTAAGCGAAGCGAATGGCTAAGCTAGTGATAGTATATGAAACATGCGGATGGATTCGAGTTCAACAAAATGATATCGACGGCCGATATCTTTAAAAGTAGCTTGGCGGTGTGAAGCAGTAGACCAGTTGATATGACTGAATCGAAGCGTGATTCATTGTTAAGTAACTGAAAGGATATATGATTTGGATGCGATGAGGGGAAATCTAGTTAGGAGTCTAAGAGAGTGATTGGGCAAAGGTTAATGTAGTCAATATAGATGGATGCGAATAAGAAGGTAACTGTTATAGAGGGGCTGCTGGATATGTAATTTCTACAAGGCGGACGGTGTTGACCATCATGATGAAGAGATTCAAGTATTTACGGGAAAGCGATGTGTTAATGATAAAGCTTTGTGAAGTTTAGGCAACTGACTGAAAATTTTGTTTGCATCACCTCCAAGAAAAATGTTGACCTGATTCATGTCCTTTACGGTAAATTCTTCCAACCCAGACTTAAAAGCAGAAGTGCTCATAAAGAGATTAGAAATTGAGAGAGTATATATTTGAAGGCAAGAAATTGGAAAACTACTCAGCAAGTCTTTGAAGAACTGGGCTTTTTGGAGCAAATTGAAGAGGGAGACGATGGGTGCGCATGGCTTGTGAAGCGCGACGACACATGTTCCAAATGCATATGATTAGTTAACGATAACCTATCTCCAAAGAACATTATTGTAGCCTGTTACATAGGGGTATGTCCAAAGCTGAATAGATATATACTTATACGTATATACATAAATACATAGTACGTGTGTGTGTGTATGTGTGTGCACTCAAATTTACAAATATAGTATATAAAATATATTGAAGTGATCGTTTGCATGCGCATGTGTGTGTGTGTGTGTGTGTGTGTGTGTTTATGCGTGAATATATTTATTGATTTGATAGATGAAAAACACATGAAAATTATCCAAAGAAGCAGATAACCACTTAGACATAATGAAGTCAACCGAAAACCGCAAATAGTTTCTAGTCCACTTCCAAAGCCTCTCTCGACACTAAACACTGCCAAACTTAAGTGACAGTGATGTCATTCAAATAATATATCCTCCTTTCAGCCAGTATTCCTGAAATACGCTGTAATTGAAGAGATAATTAAAGAGGAACGTATGAGTGTTGAAAAAGAAAATACTTGTAATTTTTAAGTACTGTATTAATATTGTATACCATATTTCCTTTATCTGAAAACCTATCAGGAAAAGCTGTGCACACTACGCAATATAATTTCAGTACCTTGTTTAATTTTCCAAGTGTTGATGATGAGTTTTGTTTCATATGCTTCTTTTAATAAGCTTTTTATTCTACCTCAGTTTGCAACATTTGCATTATTCCCAATGCATCCCTTATTATGGATTTTGCTTCTGTTTTCTATCCCCATATTCAAGCTCGATCTCTATCTCTAACTTCTGATATTTGAATGAACTCAGAAGCTCTTTCCAAAATCAGTTATTTTCACTGGAATCAGTAAATCTGGTAGGAGAAATGCATATTCCAGATGGGTTGAAAATCTAAATATATTATGCCTCTATGTGTACTTAATTCTGGGTAATATTCTTTACTTCATAAATATATAACTCAAAGTAACATCCAGATATAATGTTGTATATTCCATTCCATTTTGTTTTTCATTTTGTATATTTTTAACTTGACTCCGTCAATAAAAATAGCCACAGCTTTCTGTCAACCATTTTTTCATCCAATGGGGATGTGTGCATTTTATCTATTCTCGCATTATTCCAGCTTGTCACCTCAGTTTTTCTTACATATATATATATATTAAATGTGTGTTCCTATAGTTTACGTCTCAAAGCATTTTTATTACCTGCATTCCCCTCTATACATCTTTACTTTAGTTAGGCGTCTTTTTTGTCTTGTTCATATTCTGTAGCTATTTGTATTATTTTCTTTCTTATCATTCTTAACAAGATTTTCTGCAGTATTAGAATAATTATTCTGTAATAATTTTCCAGCTGAACAAGATTTTTACATCATTATATTTCTGAGAAATAGTTGTTTCAGGGTTAGTATTTGGGTAGTGTATTTTGAATATATATGCCTACATATTATTTATAGATTCATATTTTGTATAGCTAATACACTCAAGACCCAACTCATAATATCTTAACTGCTATTAATACAGAAGCAGTTATGTTATTGATATTTACTATCTTATATTTCACATTCAGCTTTCTATTAACAACTATTAATCTAATGCATCTCTAATAGCACCTTTCAATCATTTTTTTCTCCATTCATGTGTAATGTGCTACATATAATTAATTAATTGCTAAGTAAATATCTTATTCATTATCTAACATGATATTTACAAGATTTTTTTTTCTTCTGTACCATGCAACTTAGAACCATTTTTATAAGTGAATTTCCTGTCTTTTTCTTTCTATTGCCTTTATACTACATGTAACTGTTTTTGTTTCCCTATCTCATCTGTACGACTTTCTCTCGTACAGAGTGCAACGCGTTCAGCATAACCGCTTACTATAAATGCAATTTTACACTCCTATCTTTTTGCACAATCCAAGGTGGAAAATGCTGTGAAAGCCTTCTATTTAAGAACGCCTAGTTTATTACTATCCCATGCTTGCTTATGACTTTTAAAGAATCACACACAGAAAGTATTTCTAAAGCTTGGTTTTGTGGAGTCATATATTATTTTTTTAAATTTTTATCGCTGACCATTTTTGAATTTCTAGAAAGAAGTCATTTACGTATTCTCATTGAATTATTGAAAACGGTGTTGAAAGTTGACATTTTCTCTTCTGGAATCGTGTTAATCAATTACTGCTAATGATGCTTGACGTCATTATCAGCAACATTTTCCAAATTTCGAAGCTGTTAAAGCAGTTAAAGCAAGTCTTATTGTCTGGTGGAGGTGGGGGGTATATATGGAGGTAGTGGTGATACTTTGGTGGTCATATTTGTAATGATCTTGGTGATGGTTATTAACATCACTGCATATGGACAATTTTGACTTTGCTCTTCTTTTGTTGTAAAATATCAATGTTTGATATATGAAAAGAGCAAAAAAAAATTTAGAAAGGATTGTTTCGAACTCTGTACAGAACATCTCTAATCGACAGCAAAAACTCATGCAACAACAAAACACAGACAGGGGACTAAACTTTCTGACTCATCACCTACATTTTCCTTGTAAAACGTTGACGTGCATATATATATATATATACATACATATATACATACTTATTTACCTATACTTACTTATACACATATATACATACAAATATACATACACACACACATATATATATATATATATATGTATATATATATATATATGTATATATATATATATATATATATATATATATAGAGAGAGAGAGAGAGAGAGAGAGAGATTCAAATGAATATGGTACTTAAATTAGATGCACCAAAACTTTGTATTGTGTTATCCATATAAATTGAATTGCTCAACATTTTAAAACTGTTGTAATACTTACAATGTTTAATAAAATGATGTAGCGTGAAACGATCGTACCAAATAACCGGAGATATTCTTGTTGCTTATTTTGATTTCATATATATATATATATATATATATATACATAAACATTTATTCATATACAACACACAAATTTCTACACATGAACCCGGAGTTTCTATCCTTGACAGGTCGCTTTAACTGTGTTTTCTGACGTGAATTTGCTACCCAGGTTTCGGTTAAACGAATTTTCCATGCTGACGATAAACATAGGATAATTCATTCACCTACTTAAATATGTATATATATACATGTACATATCACTTCAACGTGGAATTATAGTGTTGTTTAAGATAATATAGATTTTATATAATAAAATAAATTGTCGAGAATCAAAGAATATAATGTTCAGGTAGCAATTAACTTCTGTGATAACTCTACTTATTATTTTTATGGTATATATTTCATAATACCTGTTCATAATCCATGACCTTTATTTTGATTCTCATACTCGGATGAAATTAACTAAATTTAGAAAAATGGGCCGGCTGATTCGAATTGGCTCTGAAAGATATATATATATATATATATATATATATTGTTGATAAAGAAACAACGTAAGGAAAATTTTAAGCCGAATTTGAACAGAAAACGTGCGCATATGTATATAAGTAACGTAATTATATTTCAGTAACCCTTTTTTTGGCAGGGTTCCATTCTAATACAAAGGTTATAGAGTGATTGGTACGAGAGTGCTAGAATGATTTAAAATGATAAACGTGTTGATCTGATATTTTTGTTACTGTTGGTGACAACGACGATGAAAACGATTACAATGATGATGATGATGATGATGATGACGACGACTAGGAGACGAATCACGTCGACGACGACTAATAGAGGGAGTAAAACGGGGATTTGAAACTTTTCCTTTGAAATTTACGTAAGGCAACTAATTTCGATGTCTACTGTTAATTTCAGTTTTATAGGCGCTACTTTAGGTTTGATATCAATTTAAGCAACTAGAATCACAGACTAATGTCATCATATTGTTCCTATAAATAATTTTATTGGAATAAATGATGCGTAACCCGAAAATATTGAAATTTTCTAATGCAAAATCTGTACGATGTATAATATAAATATATATATATATATATATATATATATATATATATATATATATATATATACGGAAACTAAAATTGAAACTCGGAAAAGTTAGCCTAATGTGGACACATTTGAGAAGGCGTTTAAAGACAAACACAATGGAAGAGATAAATCTCTTTCTATAATTTTGTTAACATTATGAGAAAAATTAATACCGTATAGTTTTGATCGAACAATTCTACATATTGCAGAAAAATTGTATTGATAAAATTGAGGAAGCAAATGAAAATGGAAAACAAATCATTCTTAAGAAAAAGATTTTAATAATGTCTATAAATTTTTCACAAGTCTGAATACTTTTAAAAAGCACCAGATTAGATTCTTATACGTTTTGCCCAAACTGTGAAAGAAGAAAAGGGAGAAAACATTTTGCATCAGACAATTACGGACAGACACAATAGAGTTGCTACATTTTTATTCTCGTGTTCTTGTGTAACATTGTTTAGAATATTGTGTAGAAAGACTTATTGGAATAGCATAGACTAATGTTTTTACACCTGACATCATTAAAAAAATGTATCGAAACAAACAATTTCAAACGGAAAAAACAATGTGAAAAAATTCTGGTAGCAAATTTGTTACTTGTATAGAAAATTTGAAGAAACAGAAGATTAGATTATTTACGAGCTGTCCAGTTAAGTTCCTGGAAAAAAAAATAATATAAAGTTACACAAGAAAAGGAGAACTATTAGAGACGGATAAAAACAGAAGAGATAGATTTATTTCTTACTGAAAGATATTGATGAAAATGTTAGGAAAGAGAGCACGGCGCAGATATATGCAATCTAATTGGCACAAACGCCAGATCTTATATATCAAAATGAAAGGAAACATATCCTCAACCAATGAGATAGGCCAAAATTATATTATATAACCACTTCAGACATACTGAGTTTTTCTTTTTCCCTTCCCTTTTACTTGGGTGTCTAACTACAAAGTGTGAATTTAATTATAAACTATCTAAACGGCGCTTAATAGTTTTCAGTTTCCAATTCAAACTCTTCAAACTATCTTCTATTCGGATATTGATGCGCTTATCTTAGTTATTTTATTGATTTTCACATCTGAGTACTAAGTAAGAACGAATTCCGGATAGGAAAATAAGATTAGGTGAGCTTCATGCCTTTATCATGAGATTAGCTCAGCTACAGAAATGAATTTATCCCCAACTAAAATCGAAAAGTGTGAACAGACGTAGCATATTGTGTCTAGTAATTGTCATGTTCATTACAAGACCAAAATATATCTTAAAGGTGAGAGAAAATAAAACAGTGGCATTTGCATTTCTTATTATAGAACTGAATCCACAGTGCCGACTCAACTCTACAGAAATTTAACTTATACATCGTTTTCCAATTATGACAGAATGTCAAAATTGTGGCTAACGTATTTAACTATTACAGTTGTAGTTACCGAACAGTAATTAACAGCTTTATTTCTGTGTAGAAGACGCCAGTGGTGGTTATAGAAATTTTCTCGCATGTAAAAAATTAATATATTTACGCTCCACATACTTAAAAGCTGTTACTACTGTCTATAATTAGAAACTATCTTTTAGGTGTATTACAAAGCTTAGATTAACGAGTTTTCTTACGAATGAAAAAGCAATGGTTTCCTGTTTTGTATCTGTTGTTTATGGCTTACTTTGCCAGCCTCCTATTTATCTGAACTTACAGCGATGGCCCAGCACAATCTACTCAACCCTTTGGAAGGAGAAATCATCTAGGTGACATACCATGTCTACATACCAGTTAGTCTGTATAACACATGATTCGAAGCATTCTTACGAATCTTGTATGCTTAACCATCGGACCATCTGCTGCGACGTGAACAATAATAGGAGCCCTTCACATGTATTACCACACCGGGCAGCGGAGAGCTTGGAATAGTGGGGACTTATACGTTCTTTAATGCTTCTCAAAATTCTTTATCTCCCTCTTTCATTTGGAATACCACAACTACATACAGTCTGCAAATACAGACTTCCCCTTGCCTTACTGTAAATTAATGAAGTACAAGAAATTATGCATACGAAAAGATAGATATGATGCTTTTATGATCGTATATGTTATCAGTTACACTTAATTGCAATTTTGTTCATCGGAGAACAAAACCAATTTCGATAAGCAGCTTCGTTAGGAAGTTAACATATAGAGTACATTTCATACTATTATGAACCTCATTTTCAAATCAAAAGAAAGAAAATCAAAGTCATAAATATATATGAAAACACTAAGTAGATTTAAATATTGTCATATGAAATATCTTTGTTTATAACTGGACATTTTATCAATACTGAACATTAATTTTGATTGTGAAAGTGTCACACATTTCAAATTTTCTTAGGTTCATCATAGTAATTTGTCAATATATTAAATTGTCAATATATATTAAAATTTGCCTAGCAATGTAACTACATTTGCTTAATTCGAAAAACCTGTATTCTAAAATGTTCTGTGGTAAGTAAAGGCAACGAGCAATGCAATGCAATAATCGCAAATACATTCTTTCATACTGAAAAATGCTTACCTTGTATTATTTACTGATTTAGATTATAACATCAGGAATTTAGTTCATAGTGAGGCTAAGAACTGAACCACACATTTTATAAGGAATACATAGCATTCACTTAAATCAAGTTTTGTGATCCCATTCTAAACGAGAGAAGACAGCCGAATGTCACGAACTCCATAAATGACGAAATAGATGGTCGTTTTCCCTTTGCTTATTTGCTCATCAAGAGTACATAGATCCATTATTGTATTATCGTTTCTTCCCAAATGTGCAATGTTTCGTATAGCTTTTTAATTATTTTGTACTTAGATTACCAACCACGATTACCCTATGAAAGTTATTCATGCGTAACATACGGTTTTATTAACAGTATATAGCACTAAGACTAGTAATCAACATTCTATTGAATTAGAAGTCTGAGTATATAATATTTGATTTAAAAGATTAGTTGGAATTAAAGCTCTAACGTGTTAAGAAATTTTGAGTCTTCAGTTTCCTATTACACTAGATATTCCAAAATGTCTAGAAAACATGTTGGCAATTGTGAGAAAAATGTTAGGCGAAATTGAAAGACTTGAAAAACCATCAACATTTAAGTTCGATTCTTTGGAAGTCACGAGTGTCCCATACCATTGTCAGAAGGGTCATTTAACCGGAAAAATATTTAAATGCTTATTTGTCTGGTAGTAACTTTTTTGCAGAAAGCCTCTTCTAGTAGTATATAAATAAAACTTTTATAGAGATTATACTTTTCTACAAGAGCTATTTTCTACCGTATATGGTTAGACTTGAAATACTTCTTCTGGCATCCACTGCATCGATTAACGCCTTCCTGATGTGGTTTTCCAACATTATACAACAGAAAGTCCTCTTTACTCTTCGATCACATTGGTTGACAAGCATAATATGATCCATGGTTCGTCGTGTAAATCTTCTACAAATATGATCGTCTGAGATCTGCTAAACTATGGTGAAAGACATTGTAAAGTTATGAAATTTGCATTTCTTTTTCATTTTTGAGAAACAATGCAACTTTTAAGCAAAAATAAAATTAGGAAAATATTTTATTTACATCATTAAAAGCAATCGGTGAGATCAAATACATATCTCTTCAAAGCGAGTAACAATATTGCCACCAACGCCCCCCCCCCAATTCCACCACATTTCTTCTTCTTCTTCTTCTTCTTCTTCTTCTTCTTCTTCTTCTTCTTCTTCTTCTTCTTCTTCTTCTTCTTCTTCTTCTACTACTACTACTACTACTACTACTACTACTACTACTACTACTACTACTACTACTCCTAATACAACAACAACAACAACAACTAATATTACTACTGCAAGTAATTATAATAATGAGGATAATAATGATGACGATGATCATAATGAGTTGTGTGTATATGTATATGTGTGTGTGTGTGTGTGTGTGTGTGTACACATATGTAATAAATATTTATGCATATATACATGCATATGTATTTATATTTTCATGGACACACACACACGTTTATATATATATATTACACATACATAAATCAAACAGCAGTTAATTGCTATGATGGGTTTCATATTACGTTAGAAGTTTTGACATGAATTAATAGTAAGCATTTGTTTCAGTCCCCGAAGAAATAGAGAAATGAGTCTTTAATTGGAAGTTGGCCTTTCTAGAAAACCAAATAAATCATTGAAATGTTTGCATATCCCAAGAGTAGACAAAGTAGCAGAAAGAAAAACAAGGACGACAATATTGTCTTGTGGATGAGTAAGAGAGATTTTGAATTCAGTATCGAATATGTCCAGAAATCGTTAACAAGCCTAACATCCCGAACAATTTTTACATGAACTATCATCGAAGCAACTAATCAGATTTCTAGTTATCCTGTTTAATCTACTTGCGATTTCGTTGCAAGTCATTCGTAAGTAAGGCGACCGAGGGTGGAGTCTAATGATGAAAAAAGAATGTGTTTTCATATGATGAATACAATTCTTAAAAGAGAGACTGAGGGGGTTTCTATCTAAACTTGCTAGTATTAGCAGCTAAATCTCTCTCATATCAAATTGAGCGTCTTAAAAGAGGGACGTATTATGTAACGGAATCATACCAACGCTGTTCCGGAAGTGCATATCTGGGTTTTAACTATATCATCTATCATAACGGTTGCTTCAATTATATATGTGTGTGTGAATGTGGGTATGTGAGTGTGACTGTGTGTGCACATTACACTCTTTCTCACACACATACACACATATATACACACAAAAACACACATACATATATATATATATATATATATATATATACTAAATCACATTTGATGAATGTGGTATTACAGCTTCCTAATTATTTACTCGCTGTTGGCATGAGTGACAAGAGAGATTCTAAAAATTTCCAAGGAATAGGGTATTTTTCTAGGATTTCCTCGTTGATTTTAATATCCAAAATTGACGTATAGTAGTGAAGAATATACACGCTAACATACATGCACACTGCACACACACATACACACACACATACACACACACACATACACGTATAACGACATGGGAATCGTTAGCGATTTTCTTCCTCCGTCTTCCTTTTTATTGGACTTTCTTCAGTTTCTGAATGAGAGTGTTCTCGAAACGTTAAACCATCTTTCTTTCCTTCCCTGAGTGTCTCCTATTAGTTTACATGTACCGCGTCCTCGAGTTCTTGGGTTTTTTTTGTGTTTGTTCATGTATGTTTATGTATCTATGTTTGTCACATACATACATAAATATGTGTGTGTATGTATGTGTACATCTACATACAAAGAAGCATATATGCGTATCGTAATTAGATTAGCCAACGTGTATTTATTAAGACCAAAATTTGTTCATCACGTGAATTCAGCACATATATTATCAGAAGTCGAAGCTTCTCACAAAGTAGTATTCGCGACCATTTCGTATCACATTTCGTATCACATACTCATGGTTGTAGAATTATATATTTCTCTTTTAATTTATAAAATTAAAACCTGTGTTTACTTTACAGTGTGAATCCTGCTTTAAAAACTGGTAAGAGCATCAAAACGTATATAAAAACCTTCTGAATAAGAAGGCTACGGCTCTAAAAGCAAAATATACAGTATCTCCTACATGACCATTGATTATATATATTTTAACAAAGAGTAAATCTCACAACGTTTATAGAAGTGAGAAAACTGTTCAAAACTTAATGTTTATTACAGCTTAATGTGTTTGACCATTGGTTTGGTTTTAAATATTGATACCACTGCAGAAACACTGGAAATCAGCGAAACTTGTGTATATTAGAATGATTGAAGGAAGATATCCGGATAACTATAAGCAAATAGACAGCGATATAATCTAGGTTTCGAATCTAAAACAAAACGCTCGCTCGTGATGATGGTTTCCGATGACAGAATTTTGTATATTTTTCAATGCCCAGGGCATTAAGGACACCGTCTATTTCATGGAGTATGTCAAATGTATTTAACCAGATTGATCCTATCAATTTGCGTAGTGTACACAAGCGAGAGATCCTGAAAGCAGTACCAGAACGTATTCAACATTTTCAATCAAAAAGAGAATCTTAACCTGGAAGCTCGGTTTCTTAGAAACGGCAGCCAATTATCTATCAATACATAATTAATAATTATCGAAGTATCGAACAATTATGCATCTAGTAGTACTTCCTCTAAGATAGCAAATAAGAACGGGAACGCAGTATATATACACCGTGACTGAATAAAGGAGACGGTCAACACTACAAAACTATACATGTGGGTTATCGCAACTATACTATGACAGAGTAGCATTAAGTTACCTGAAAACAGAAAGGACATATTACACGATCTATTCTTGGAGACAATGTTTGAAAACGTGAGACGAAGTCCATGGCTGGAACACAGCTGATAATATCTATACGATGCCAGGGTTGTCTTCAGTTAAGCAGTCTCAGTAAACTATTATACTTAAGTGCTATATGCAATAATTTTGCCAATTTGGTGGCAGTGCATCATAACAGCTTATCCAGTTTCCAGCAAAGAGAAACAAGTCGCCAAAGACTCAAATGCAGCATTTAATATTTCTACTAGCTCGAAGAATTTATTCAAATTTAAGAACTGGTAGACTTTAAGAACAGTTTGAACATGTTTGAATTAGAAAGGAGGTAGTTTTTTTAAGAATTGAATATATTTGCCACAAACAGCGCATGTGACCAGTGGCGGACTGGTCATGTTGCCAGCTTGCCTGATGACAGGTGGGCTCCTGCGCCATTAGAATCCATATATGGGGGTCCATACCCTGTAATTTGAGTATTTTTTATTCACTCCTGGAAGAATGCATTAATTATTTCAGCTTGGATGTGTTTGTAGACAGTTACAAAGAATACTTTTAACAAAATATTTTTAGACCCAGTCCGCCACTGCACGTGACAGTATACGAGACCTCTACATTTTAAAAATATGAGACTTTGGTTTCGAACGGCTGGTAACAGTATAGATTACACCGATTAAAAATAACTATTTTCTTCAATTACAACATTGAAGGCTTTAGGTTGTATTGATCTTGGAGTTATGAATATCTTAATCACTGTTGCTGGGTTTCAAACGACAATCGAAAATTCAGAGAAACACTTGTCAATTTATCCAGTTTCAGATCGGGTGTTCGCACTAATAGATGGTTTGTCTTTGACATCTAAACTCTTCAATGACGTGAGATAAATTAAGTGTCAGGATTAATGGCCTAACACAAAGATTGCTGATGCAGAGAAACAGACACATTCATTTGTCGTTCAATCGAACTTTTCAGATAACAGCTATATGTGGCTCTGTGCGTACAACAGTGAATTTATTTGCTATATATGTACGTATTTGTATGTATAGGTGCGAACGTATGTTAATACAGATTCGGTAGTTATACTAAATCGTAACACTTGGCAAAATACATTAAGAAATTCAGTATTAATATTTACGCCAGGTATTCATGATTACCCTATCCCCAAGACAATGAAATTATGACGGCTATAAACAGATATATATTGGCACATCAATGCATACACAACGTACATATATACCTGTATCCAAACATATATACATAGGGACAATCAGACAGAGAGGCAGATAGAGAGATTGCTAGATATACAGAGACATCACACACATATATATATATATATATATTTGTTTGTGTAAATGCATACATATATTCACACATACACGCAGGCATGCATGCATACATAAATAAATGAATGAATAAATACTTACATACATACATTCATACATACATGCGTACATTTTCACTTCTGATTTTGAACCTGTTTGGGGATGAGCAGAAAATTTAACGCATCGTTTCAGATTTCTAAAATATTGAAACGATGGGCTCTGTTTAACGTGGTAGGTGACAACATGGAATAAACCATTCCTCGTTCTAACACAATAAAGGATTTAGCAATAATAATATCAAAGAGGCATATTTTGTCAGGCACACCACCAAATTGATGTCTGAATACTAATATGTTACACAATGGTTTCTTCGTGGGCTCGTCAAAAGAGAATCATTATTTTGCTGAACCATATATTTGAGTTGATTAGTTTACTGTTCACATATTTTATACCTAGACACACCATGTTTCATAGAATATAGGAATTGAGGTTACAGAGAACGTTCATTTATAATATAAATTCAGTTAAAAGCCATATTTAATGGGAAATCTACATCTCTTAACGCAGAGAGAGAGAGAGAGATAAATCGATATTTATATTTGGAAGACTTACGAAGACCATATTCCGAATTCCTGCATTGAAGAGAAGTTTACTGTACAAATTAATAGATATTGCAAGATCCCACATAGCTACAATGGTCATATTATTGTAACAGAGACACATTGAATTGAATAACCAGAGATCCTCAAGTGTTTACCTGACTACATAAAGAAAACACACGTATTAAAATCGGTTTCTCTTCTAGAAACATTGACTGAAAATTTGGTGAAATTCTGTTGGAAAACCAAGTATACACGGTTTAATCAAGTCTACACCAACAATGCTGTAGTGATCTGATGGGCTAGCTTTCTTTATTTGCATTGATTTCTGGATAGAGAATTATATTGTATAACGCCGAACATATATATTAATTCTAAAACGTAGGCATACTTTCTTCTATATTGAAATAAATATTACATGAAGTAAGTTGTGAAACGGCTGTAATCTTAATGATGTCATGTAGTTAAATATATAATCACCACCCATACCTACTGATGTTTTGGTTTATGTACTCCGCGTGAATAAATTGGATCTTGTGGATTTCAGTCACATGAACAGTCTACATCACATTTCTCTGTATTAAATTACTATGTGGTGTGCTTTATTCGGGAACAACATTGGATAAATAAAGTAATCATAGATAATAATCAATAATACTGCGCCTAAACGTTTCAGACAAGGGCATTCATCAGAATAGAGGAATTAAACTTGGAGGTAATGAAAAAGAAATATAGACAGTGAAACTGGTGGGAGTGTTCAACTATAGGGAGGAATTTAGAAGGGTGGAAGGGTGGAAGGTAGTGTAGGTATAAATATGAGTCGAACTGCATTTGAAAAGGTGTCATGAAAAACAATGGGTGTTAGTGTGGGTATTCAAGTAAACAGAGTTGGATGAATAGTGGCGAGACTTAATGGCAGATCATATCCATATGTGTTTTTGTGTGCGTATGTATATATATATATATATATATATATATATATATATATATATATATATATATATATATGTATATATATATATATATGTAGAGAGAGAGAGAGAGTGAGAGAGAGAAGCACATACTTATACATATATAATTATACTATATACATAATATATACATAGTATATACATATTTATATACACACATATATATACCTATCAATGTATCAAAGTATATATACTTAATATACATATATATATACATAATATATATATACATATACATAATATATATATATATATATATATATATATATATATATATATATATATATACATTATACACACACACATACACAGACACACACACATATGTGTTGAACCACATGCATAATATCTATCTCGCTATCTTATAAGAAAGCTTTACACACCTTGTATTGCTACTCTGTTGTAAAACATTTTTTTAAAATTTTCTTAATGCAGATAACCTGATGGATATATATATATATATATATATATATGTGTGTGTGTGTGTGTGTGTGTGTGTGTGTGTGTGTGTGTATATATATAAATATATACACATACATATATAAAGGCAAGCATATAAACATAAAAAGAACGACATATATTAAAATACTTTATCGTATATAATTCGGAAGTTATTTTCTGTCGAGATTCAATTAGATCGTGATGAAAAAAAAAAGATACTTCTATAACACCAAATATACGATAAAACCTAGGAGGAAACCGAAAATATTCGCAGCTTAAAATATTTTCTTTTCTCAAGAATCAACAACCAAAAAATCTCCGTAGCATATACCATATTGCGCTCCCAGAAAAGTGACGCAGTACTAGAATAGAAATGCCTATATTGTTTCTGAAGCGCGTTGATTTAAGAAAAAAAGATATAATAATGATGTTCTGTAAAATTTCTTACAAACAGTACAAGAGATATTAAAAACAACGGAAACCATACACACGCACACTCATATATATATATATGTGTGTGTGTGTGTGTGTGTGTGTGTATACATACATGAATACATGCATGCATACATATATTTATCTACATACACACATGCACACACACACAAACACTCACACACATGCATATGTATATATCGTTTCTTTTGTTTTCAAGAATTTTTATTGAATATATATATATGCATCTATGTGTATATGCATATACATATACATATATGTGTGTGTGTGTGTGTGTGCGTGTGGGTGATACATGCATATATATATATATACATATATGTGTGTGTGTATGTATGTATGTATGTATGTTTGTATATGTATATATACACATTTATACATGCGTGTGTTTGTGTGTGTGAAGTGTGGTCACGTCAGTTTGCATAACTGTGTGCAGATATGTATTTGTTGTCTGTTTTTTTTTTGTTTTATGCGTGCGCAGCAACTCAGTATGAAGTTTACAATCTACGTGTCGCTGAGAGTTTCTTTACAAATAAAAGTTATAGACGTATTAAGCATATGTAAACACACTCACACATACACTGACACATCCATATATGAGTGCGCATGTGTGTTTGTTTGAGTCTCTGTGTGAGTGCGTGCGTGCGCTGTGTGTGTGTGTGTGTGTCTGAGTAAACATAATTCTATTGAATGTGAGTACAATTCTTTACTGGAAATGATATTCCGCTTATGCTATTTGAGATTCAGGGATACGTTGTATTTAGATATTCCAAGCATTGCCAAATTTGTCCATAGAATGAAAGATGAGCGTTGACCCAAGTTTTGATGCGCAACTCATCTACTTGCATCTAGAGTTGCTTAATTTGTGTATAATGAGAACTGAAAAAACCCAGCATAAATTACTTAGTTACTCTTTTTGTCTTTTTCGTTTAAAATGTATCATGTTGACTATAATTTTTATGCCTCTTCGCGACAAGAGTTTACCAGTCAAAACGTGAGGCCCAGGTATATTTCACAGTGACCACCTAGAAAATATTTCATCATGTAACTACGTCAGAACATTTTTAATGCGTCGAGTGGGCAGAATCATTAGCATAACAGGCAAAATATTTAGCGCCGAGGTCGACTTTGCCTTTCAACCTTTTGGGGTCGATAAAAATAAGTAACAGTTGAGTACTGGATTCGGTGTTTATGTGTGTGTGAGAGAGAGAGAGGGAGAGAGACCGATTGCCTGCGTGCGTGTATATATATGTATGCCTTCTGAGGAAGCCGCCATTGAGGAGAATTTCGATGAAACCTTTCGTTTGCCATAAAATACCTGATAACAATAACCCATTGAGAACATTTAACAGTAGATATATTTTGGCCTTTGGTTTTGGAAGCCACTCCTTTTCACAACGATAAAAGTTTCATAGCATAAATATTACCATTGATACAGGATACACAACCTTCTCTACATGCAGCACTAGCACTGGATTCCGCCACTAAAATATCTACACATTCACCACGTCTCCAGAGCAGCGAGTGGCTTTCATTTTATTCCCGTAGTGATTGTACAGTTGCGTAGCGATTTAAACATTTCAAGAACGATATCCTGAGATTCGTCTCACATAAACGATAATGGACATTTTTAATTCATTTTGTTCCCGATCCACTACTTTGATAAAAATCAGCGGTTGATAATAATATTCATAGTTATGAAAATCAATTTCAACACAGCTACACACACATACACACATACACACACACATACACACACACTCAAAGACAGTAAAAACACACTCGTGTGTGTGGAGGGGATAAATGTACTGGAGAATGAACAAATGTATATAATGCTTCTGACGTTAATTACAAGAGGTAATGCTTATATTTATAACGATAAACCCATATCTGTAGACAATAACGGCAAAGAGTTAACATAATGAAAGGAGCAGATAGAACACTATCTCGAATGGCATACGTTGTCAATGGTTTTTCGTTATCTAAAATATGAATTGATGTTTTTTTTTCCTATACACAAAAGCATAAAACATTTCAAATATTTATGAGATATTTTTTTTTCCATTTTTTATACAAGTATTATGTTTTTACTTATGTGTTACAATGTTCGTATACACGAGAATATTTTCTTTCTTTTATTCCGTACTTCAATTGTACATAAGTCGTTTGTTTCAGAACACATTTATAATGCGTATTAAACACTTATTAACTCATGATCAAGATATATCGTAAGATTTTTAAACGTCTATAAATAAAAAGTTGGGAGTTGTAATGCAGACCAATATGGCGCACACCCTTCATTAAAGTTCTGAATTCTATCTTCTGTCTGTTCTTTCCGAGTTCAAATAGAACTGACATCGTAGTTAGTCACACAATCGACTACCACTTTTGAAGAAAGATGTGCTACGTATTTTAACGTAATACACCAATTTATATATAAAAAGTTGTTGCAGGGATGATATTTAAATAATATAACTATCATTAGATTATGATCAATTTATTTTCACAGTTTTCTGTCTTGCTAATCCTAGCAACGTCATTAAGTCATTTATACTGTTTCATTTTTTAAGAATAGTATTGAGTTTGTTTTTGGTAACTGTCATAGCTGAAATCACTCCATACGTGAAATTAAAGTATTTCATTTAGGTGTCTCAAAATTATGAAGAAATTGTCCCACATCCCATTTCCTCATTCTCTTAAGTTAAATGTAAACATCTGTGTATGTATATATGCGTGACCGTGCTTATGCATGTATATATTTATATATATATACATACATATGCATAAGCACGGTCATAATGGCACGGTCTCTTTCACACTTCATCTCCCAAGTCCTACTTTCAAATTATCTCCACTGACCACTGACTGATCTATATCTTCATTTTTCTTTCTTCTTTTTTCTGTTATTCCTTTATCTCTCTCTTCGGGTTTTTTTTTTCATTATTTTTCTATTATTTTATTACATTTCTTCTTACTTTCTTTTTCCTCTCTCTCTTTTTTTCTTTTTTATCTCCTCTATTTTTCTCTTTCTTCATTCATCTCATCCTGTTTTCCATTGGACTCTACTAATACACTCCCTATTTTAGGTCACTTTAAATAAAAACCTTTGACTCTACAACACTGCATAAATTCTGTACTTGGAATGACCAATTTTAAATACTGCTGGATCTCACTCGAAGGGTATTGGAATCTTACATTGTGTATAAACTCTATATTTGGAAGGACCCATTTTAAACTCAGTAGGATTTTACTCATAAGGTATTGGAATCTTACATATATACCATTCTGCCCCAAAAATGGATCTACAACTTCAATATCACTACATATCTTACATTTATTTTCTTTCCTCCACCTCACTCTCTATTTTATATCCTATCTAAACTAACTATGACTTAACCATCCTCTGATACCGTCTCCGATGAAGGGATATAATTAATAAATATCCTGGAAACAGCTGTAAGCCCTATCTATAAATGTTGTAATATTTACACAGCCTTGTTTTTTTTATCTCATTAAAATATATATATATATATATATATATATATATATATATATATATATATATATATATATATATATATATATGTATATATATATGTCAGGTCACTTTCGAGTGCTACTGGTAACATGTAACCCAGTACAACATGTTGCATGGTCGGGTCGTCGGCGTTTAAACCGACAACCCCACCAAGCTTGCTTGGTGAAGAGGGTCACCCTGCGGGATGAAAAGCAAAACCCGTCAAAGGGCGGAGGAGCTCTTGAGAGTCAACGGTCATCCAATAAATGTCTTAAGGCTGTATCATGCGCGGGACATAGAAATAATCGGACTGAATACCCGATCGCGCGGTTAAACCATTAGGAGTGAAGGACTCCTAGCATTTGTTATAATATCCTTCTAGGAGATGGTAAACTGAGATAACTCCGATATAAAACCTGAGGCTCAGTGGTTACCGATGATGTTGACTTGTTCTTCTTTTCGGATTATGGCTGCTGTTACTTAGTGAGTGGGATTGACTCAGTGCACAGCCTTTCCTCACTTAAAAAAAAATCTTGCACAGGCATTGCACGATAACAAAATTGATTAAGCTGCGCGCAATGGCCATACTCGATAACGAGGGGGCAGCCACCATATATATATATATGTACTCTATTTTTTTTTGTTTTTTAAGAAAAATGTCCAGTTCCTTGGGTTTGTGTCTATGTTTTTGTTTCTCATTGTGTTCGACGTTTTTTTTTGGTGTCCTGTACTCATATATGCGTGTATATATACATGTAGAGGTAGGTACGTACATATATGTATATATATATGCATATGTTTTATTTATTAATATATTATATACATATATATATATATATATATATATATATATATATTTCTTCTATCAGATATTAGACTGCAGCCATTCTGGAGCACCATTTTAAAGAAGTTTAGTCAAATAGATCGATCCTATTAATTATATTTTAACACGTGGTTCTTATTTATTAAGTATCTTTTGCGAAGCGCTCGGTTACAGGAACACAAACACACCAACACTGCTAATCAAATAGTGGTGGGAGAACAAATACAATGGCACACGCACTCACTTAGACAGACACACATACATATATACGACAGGCTTCTTTGAATTTCTCTCTACAAAATTTACTCACTTTGTTCGGCGCCAGGCTACAATAGAAGGCATTTGTTGAAGATGCCATGCCGAAGGACTGATCCCAGAATCACGAGGCTGAGAAGCAGAAGTTTTACCAGACAGCCAACAATAATACACTGGCGACCAGGAATAGTTAACTATCTCATTTTTTATTATTGTATTTAATATACAGAATAACAGTATTTAAAATTGAGTTAAACATACGATTTTCTTAACCATTTTCATCGCCTCTAATGAATTCTAGCGTGAAATTTGTATTTCCTGCAATGGAATGTATCCAAAATATCTAATCCTTACATGATCTCAAAGACAATTCAAAAATATTTGTGATATACTTCTCTTTTACAAGGGCGGTCTAAGTTACGTAAATTGTCGTTATTCACTTGGATCAAAACTTGGTTGCATGCATAATAATCAAAATGTTTCAAGTAACGTGTTTTATCTATATAAATATAGACAAAGATGACGATACGAATTGAAAATGTTAATTACCACAGTAAGCCCAAAGGCGGCTCTGACAACCTTAGAGAGAGCAATTTACGTAAATCAACATGCAACAAGTTTAGCTATCATCTCAATTTGAGCTTAATAAGCTAATTTAGTATTAATGTATTATTTTGCATAGAAATTAAGCCCCGGTTATTTTACTGAAAGTGAAATTTCCGTTCATACCTCTGCGCGTATGTGTTGTGTTACGTACGTGTATGGCTGTGTGTTTATACATATATATATACATACATACACACACACACACACATATATATATATATATATTTATATATGCCTTTATGTATATACACATTCATATCTGTACATATGAATACTGATATACATATACACATACATATGTATATATATATATATATATATATATATATATATATATTATATATATATATATATATATATATATATATATATATATATATATATACATATATATATAATGCATTTGAAAATTATCCGAAGAAATAGCGCACACTGGATGTTTGGACTGATTGCAAATTATTTCGCATGAAAAATGTAAGCCGTACTTTCCTCTTTCAAAACTCGTAAGCTGTTTCCGTCAGTAGAAAGAACGAAGTAAAAGCGCTTCTTAATTAAATGAAAACCGTAAGTTTTACTCTTTACTCAGTTATACGAAGAGAAAATCTGCTTGAATCACGCTGGTTATTATAAAACAACGACAAATGTACATCTATTGAAAGTTCAAATTCAGATATATTTTCAGTTCTTCATATACAGATAGATAGATAGAGAGAGAGAGAGAGAGAGAGAGAGAGAGAGAGAGAGAGAGAAAGTGGAAGGGAGATAGAGATAATTGAGTTTATTGTGAGAAAGTAAGAAAAGCCTGTATTTATCACTGCAATAACTATTATTTATGTTAAATAGGTTTTCTTGGGAGTCTACATATTATGAATCACCGCTCCGCGTTCCGTTAACTCCCATTTGAAGGAAACTGAATAAATATTGGAATACGATAGCCCGTATATAGAGTATGGATACTGTGTAGTATAGATTGTCTTAATGTTTTACAGTATAATTTGTAATTAGAATACAGATATGTAGAAAAACCGTAAGTTAAGACAAAAAAACTTGCTGCATAAACAAATATATAAAATAATGAAATAGAAAATTTTGAAAGGTAATTATGTAAAAGAAATAAAACATTTAATTAAACATGATAAAAAGAAAAAGTCGCCAAGAAATTAGAGATAATGTAAGCAAATATTACGATTTTGTCGTGGAGATAGAATTTGTTTTTAATACATCCTTGATATGTATATGGAAGAGCGTTTCTGGAATCATTTAATTTACTTTAAATGAGATCGGACTGATTTCTCGTCCTTACACTGATTTTCTTTTACCGAGATGATATAATCAGTAGATGGATTGATATAAATGACTTCCTGATCTTTCAGGGAAATGTCATACAAATCTAGGTCTACTACTTTTGTTTAGTTGTACTTTAGCATAACAGATTAATGCGTATAAGGACAACTGCCCTAGCGACAATATTTCGGGAGAGATGTCACAAACAGGTCTAAGAAGAGAAAGCATTATTCTTGTTTACAAATTGAAATATTTTGGACAACTAGTAAAAATAACTACTTGGTTGAAGAGAAACCGGAGTGCAAGAAGCAAAAGTATTACTAAACATTTAGCTGATCTTAAATTTCTGTTGAACATCTATTATAAATATAGTAAGTACTGTAAATATTTGGCTATATTTCCTATTACCATTTGAATGACCTCACAAAATATTACGGCTAGTGTATTGTATTTATCTGAAAGACCACCATGGGGCCGAACTTCAATATAGCATTGATGAAGTGTGGCGAAATTCGCAATTCCTAGTTATGTGAAGTTATATGCATTAGTGCAAGAGGTTTTGTAAACTCTCTTATATGTGCTTTTGTTTGAGTCCTAAGGTATTTGGGTTTATACAACGATCCCTAGATTTTGGAGAAGTTTATGAATATATCGAGTCCTTGTTTCAAATGATTTGAAAAGTGTTATTTACGGGCTCTTAATCTTTTTCTTTGTTTTTTTTTCAGGCTAAAAAGATCTGCTCCAAAAATGCTGTGTGCTTTGGTTACTGGATTAATATCCTTTGCTCTAAACTCCATTATATCGTTACCATAAGAAAAACAGTTGAACTGTCGTCAAAAATAAAACGAACACGATTTTCTTCTTCCTCTCCTTCTTCTCTCCTTATCATCATCATCATATTCATTTATCCTTCATTATTATTCCTCCTTCCATTTTATACATCCCATTTATCGCTTCATGTAGTGCAATATAAGTAGGCGAGCGAGCTTGGCTCGCTATCATTGGTAGAGTATCTCGGTTAGCCAAAGAATAAAATCTTTCTCTCTCTCTCTCTCTCTCTCTCTCTCTCTCTCTCTCTCTCACTCTCTCTCTCTCTTTCTCTTTGAGAGTACTTGTGAATCGAACAATAATGAGACCGATCTTGAGAGTAATTTTCATTCGGAAGAGAACTCGCGCTGCATCTATCTATTTATCGAAAGTCTGCCCAATGACGGACCGAAAGTTGTGTGGTCTGAAACTGTTATCTCCCACGCGCAAATTTCATTGATTATTCGAAGTTATGCATGTATATATAATAACAAAACAGAGAATAGTTATTTATTCGCAGCTATACCTAGTTACTCGTTCAGACATCAGATATACTTTATGTACCATTATATTCAAATGAATATATAAACTACAATCAGCCCATATATATTGTCATATTTTGTTTTGTTCTGATTATACACACCCAGAATACGAATATTTGTGCGTGTTTTGGGTGTGTGGGTGTGTGTTTTGTGTGTATGCGTGTTTTGCGCGTGTGTGTGTGTTTTACGTGGGGATAAGAAAGGGAGAAGGAGCATGTAAGGGCTAGCAAAGGTAACCAATAGATAAATAGAGAGATAAATACGTGCACATGTGAGGCGCAAGATGTATATAGTTCTATCTTCCTCGAAAATAAATTTACTTTTCCGTTTTATAAAACGTTATAACATGTTTAATTATACTATAAAAATACTCATTCCTTTTTTTAGTTGTTTGAAATGCCTCAGTGTTATAAAAATATCTTCAAATATAAAGGTCTGGAATTATTTTTGATGTTCTTGGAACGGAATGCAAATAAAAAAATATATTCAATTGACCTGATGGTATTTCAAGCAAAATGCTAATCGTAATACTATAGAGACATATTATCTTTCTTGTTACATTTATTTCTTTTGCTGGTGTTGTTGTCTATTATTTTATATACCGAGATGTGACTCAAAGTTTTTTCTTTGTACGCTGACAGAATTTTGCAATTTTGTTTTCCTTTTCTTTTTGTTCCATTTCTTTGCTAATGCCAGAGGAGATTCAAAAGTTAGTGAATTGGGGATTGGTATTGCTAATTATTTTCCTGGCTCCATTTTTCAACGCACGTGTGTAGGGCACCACACTGTGTCTAGTGTCGATTGAAATAATAATGTCAGACCAAGTTTAAATTTGTGATTATGTAGATTTAATACAAATCATCAATTATGGATGCGGAGTTGAAAGCAAAGGCAACAAGAGAAAATGGAAACAAACAAAACAATACAAATGGCAATGAAACAGAAGCAATTATCTAAGTTTTCGTCTAAACAGGAAACGAATGTAAGTAAAATATATACTAGATATAAAAATAAACGAGACATGAAACGGATGATATGAAAACAAAACAAAAAAATAATGGTCATGTGGACATTGTTTTAGCATATATGTGTGCATGCATGTGTTTGTGTGTGTATGTATATATATATATATAACGGGAAGCTTTATGAAAATAGACAAAAGACGTGTATGTGTGTGTATGTACATATATGTATGCATGTCTGTATATATGTCTGTCTGTATGTATGCATGCTTGCGCTATGTGTGTGTGCGTGCTTGTGTGTGCGTGCTTGCGTGTGCGTGTGTGTGTGTGTGTGTGTGTGTGTGTGTGTGTGTGTTGTGTGTGTGTGTGTATCAACAAAATATGTTTCGGTATTTATTGCTAGAGGGTCAACGAGAATAGTTTCCGTTATACTTTTTTAGTTAACTTTTAGCTTTGGTTAGTCCTAATAAAGCAGAATTATAGCACTCAATTAACTGTTCGACTTTTCTACTTCTACATTACAGATTTAAGAAACACTGCAACTATATCATTTATTATTTTTTTTCATAGATGAGGATTAACCGTATATTTCAACATGCAGTTTCTTTGAGCATACTGTATTCTATGGCAAACTGTATTCTATTATGCTTTTTTTCTTTTTTCTGTAGTTGCTCCATCTTTTCTTTCATGGCTGCAGATTCGGATGCTGATGTCGAAGTAATAGAATAACATGAACTAAATCAGAATACCAGATTTATTGTTGTTCTGTAATTTTACTGTTGTTCTGGATCAATTGATTATTAACGTATATACTAATTTGGTATCTATTTCTTTGTTTTTTCTGTAGTTTTTTTTGCGTGTGAAGTGGGTTATATCAATAGTATTCTTGGAATGTATATTGTTATTATTGTACTATAAAATAAATTCATTGTTTTTTTTTGGCGAGTGATTATATATGAAGCAGAAAGGACAATCAAAGTTGCAACATGCTGTTGCAACAAATTTGTTTTGTCATATGTCAAGGTGACTATTTTTTCTTCCGTTAGGTGCAATGTATGCAGTATTTATAAAAGGTATATGTGCTATTGTATTAACTTTGGAATACCGTTGTGGTATGTTGCGGAAGAAACAGGGGTCATGAAACTCAAATGCAAGTGGCCCAATGGTTAGGGCACTAGGCTCAAGATCATAAGATTGTCGATTCTAAGCCGAAAGTGAGTAGTACGCGATATCCCTGAACAGGGCATTTAACTTTATGTTGTTTCACTCTATTCAGCTGGAAATTAGTACCACTCTACTATTATGTAACTGTATCTCACTTCAAAAGGAATATGATACATGTGAACCGGCCATACTTGTTTGCATGTGAGAGTGACAGGACACAGGACACTGAGAATTTTGGAAGGAATGGAGAAAGTTATCAGGGAAGAAATGTGACCCATATAATCACAAGAGATTGGATTCTAGTAAAAGCAGCATATGATGAATAGTTAATTTTAAACCGATGACGAATAAAATGAAACACATAAGAGCAGAAGCAGTCATAACGACGAGGTTCCACCGAGTTTATATCTACGAAATTTTTGCTTGCAAATTTTCACATCCACAAGACTTCGATTCCCCACAGTTAGATCGAATTAAAATCACGTTGCTCGTTCCTGTTCCAGTATTTTAGGACTGATCTAATCTATATGTTATAAACTTGTATTGTAGATTCTTTTTGGTGGTTACCTCATGTGCGTGAGACACACAATTTCTCTTGTTTTAGAAGAGATACAATTGCGATATCACGCTTCTATCGTGAATTTTGAACCAGAAGAAGCTCAATGCATTTCCAGGTACGACTAAATCCTTTTGTGGTGGATTCGGACGATATACGCGTGTGTGTGTAAGTGAGTGTGTGTATGTATTTATATATGTGTGTGGGAGTGTGTATTTGAGAGTTCGCACACACACACACACACACTTTTTCCTCGTTGTTAATGACATTTCTAACTCTTCGCCCATGACCTCCCTCAGAAGGCCTATCAATCCCGCAGCAGATCTATGGGGTTTGAAGCATCGATGACAGACGAAATTTGTAACTCACTGCGAGTTTCCATTTTACCACTCTTTTTTCGCCATAGTACTTTAAGTGGATGGGGTGACTAATGAAGTCGCCATAAAGAGATATCAGCGCATCACTGGATTTTAGTGATAAACACTTGTAAAACACGACTGTCACACTCTGAGCCTCCGTGTTAGGTACCTAATAACATGGCTAAGCGAAATAACCAATAAACACGTAATACTGCAGGTTCTGCATTAGAGTATCTTTCTCTTAAAAGGATTCGGTGAGAACAGCTAGCGATCATTCACTCAATTTCATAGTCGGGAAGTCGATCATAGACACGCATATATGTAGACAAACACATATATAGGATGGGCTTCTTTCAGTTTCCATCTACAACTCCACTTCGATCGGCCCGAAGTTATAGTAGAAGACAATTGTCTAAGGTGCTATGCCCTAACACTGACCACTGGTTTTTCTGTGTACAAATGCTAATATAGTTTTTCCTCATATGAACATGAGTTAGTTAATCCATACCTTAGACGTTGAAAAGTGCAACTTACACTGGATAATAGTAGATGGGAGAACCGTAGAGAAAAGGAGATGGTTCCACACTCCTGAAAACTCTGAAAATCCAGAACTAAATCCTCCTACCGGATTCCATTTAGTCATGTTCAGGGTATCATACATCCATCCATCTGTACATACATTCATACACACATACATGCAAAAATGCTTACATATATGCATTCATACATTCGTACACATATGCATGCATACACGCATACATGCATTCATTCATGCATACATGCATGCAGAATACACACTTGAATACATGCATTCATGCATACATACTTACATATATACATACATATATACGCACATTCACACAAACACACACACACGCATATGTGTGTGTGTGTGTGTGTGTGTGTAATATTTTTCAGTTTAGTTCCAATAAAAAAGTTTTGCATTAATCTGGTGTAACCTGATAATTAGGAGTAAGTACCTTGACTATTATGTCTATGGTTCCTCTGTATGCGTTACTTACTTTTTCACTTTTGTGTATCTTAGGAATACCGTAGAATTGACTGGGTTTGCTATTGAAGTTAGTCTGCATAGGTTTAACGTTGTTTTTAGGCTTCTCATTATTTTCTGCTGCCTGTAGTGTTGTAACTTTTCATAATATGTGGTGTCTTCTAATATGGATAGTACTAGGGTTATAAGTAAAACGTGTTCATTAAGACTACTGCACTCCCTTTATCAGTCATGGGGTGCTTAGAAATAAATCTTTATTGTAATGTACTAGGAAAAATATATTCTACTTGTACATACAAAATAACTGAAAAAGGTATCTAAATGACTGCTTCATTCTTTGGCATGAAGATATAGAGAGACTTATAGAATTTCAAGCACTTCTAAATGGACTTGACATAAACATTCAATTTACGATGGAATATGGACATCGAAACTCCCATTCCTCATTAAGAAATCCAACAACAAAACAGAAACAGACATATACTATAAGCCTACATACTCCAAACAATATCTGCCGTTCAAATCATGTCACCTAAGATACACTAGAATGAATATCTCTTACAACCTGGCAAAAAGGGTTTTATACTACAGTATTTGATACAACCACCAAGGACACACGTCTACTTGAGCTAAAGGATACATTCATCAGCAAAACCTACCTACCATCACTAACTGATATAGGCCTTGAAGGTGCCCAACAATTCAGCATCTACGAACTCAGGCACCCCACACTATAGAAGGATTTACAACCATAAGCCCTACCATACAAATCCACGCACAACCCCCTTCGACACCATCCTCCAGAGATGTTGTTACTAAAACGGGCCTAAGTACACTGGTCAGCAACATTAAAACCGACAGTAAAAAAATGCGGAAGACCTAACATTGAAATATATGTTTCGAACGAATCGAGGAACCGGAATTTTCCTTCAAATAGGGTCAACGATTTACAGTGAAAAACGTCTTAACATGTGCTTCGGAAAACTTTATATATATATATATATATATTAACGTGCTCAGGGTATCGAGAACTATACATTGGTCAACCTAAAAACAGACTACGCCAGAAGATGACGGCACATAGATCCCAGATTAAAATACGTGAATACAGATAACTGCTTGAGCGGATTAAGCGGACACATCGGTATTTGCGCCAGTAACGAACAAACCAGCTTTAGTATTTTCCCCCTCTATAAATTCATGGATAATGCAAACTATAATCTGCGCCTTAGCAAAGAAGCATATTTTATCGCAAAATATAGAACTCTTTTGAATGCATCCACCACAGATGAAACTATTGCAAGAATATAGAACAATTTCAACCACTACTACTACGATCACAACAGGTCAATTTTAGGTCATTTGACCATTAAAGATTCCATGAATAATCTAGTGTCACACCAATTCTGTATTTCCTTTTCTTTCCCCTTCATCCTCTTCTTTCCCTATTCTTACTTCTCTTCTTCTACTTCTTCTTCTTCTTCTTATTATTATTATTATTATTATCATTATTATTTTTCTTCTTTTTCTTTTCCACCTTCTTCTTCTCCTCTCTCGGCTGCTCCTGCTTAAACCATCAATTCTTTGTAGTCATAAAGCTATTTCTTCAGTTTTGTGACTACCTACCAATCATTCACAAAGGAAGAGACACAGACAGAAAGACTATGGAAATATTTACAAAACATTTCACTTGCATGTTTTGTGACAATTTAACTGTTTTTCTTATTTTACTCTTAGTTGAAAAAGTCTAAATATCGGAAACCGGTACAAAATGTAATTCATGATAAAATTATTTTAGCATTTTCTACCTTGTCTTATTTCCCTTATCCATATCAACTGGTGTGTTAGTTTTCTACCTTCTACACACATACACATACGCACACACACACACACACACACACACATATATAAATATATATATACGTCACTAAAGTGAACAAGCGCACTGATCAGCACCAGCATTGCTAGAGATAGATGTATGTATATATATATAATATATATATATATATATATATATATGTGTGTGTGTGTGTGTGTGTGTATGTATATATGTATATATGTATATATATATATATATATATATATATATATATATATATATATATATATATATATATATATATATATATATATATATATATGAGGAATATTTGCCTTCAGAAAACCCAAAATGGCATGTAATGCTATGTAAGTGCTGCGGGAGGACTGTAGTTAGACCCTCGGTTCGATAATAATAATAATGCAGGTCTTGTGTGCACATGTACATATTAAGTAAAATGACACAACAAAATCGAGGCTGTTTGGAATTTATAGGGCATTTAAAGGACATTTGCAAGTCTTTCTGAGATATTAGGTATATCTCTTCAAAAGAAATGATATGAGAGGGAGATAGTAGAGTTCAATATAAGGAGTTATTTTGGAAATGAATAGATATATGAAGTATAAAGGGAAATAAGAGAATATGTGTGTACGTACACTCATAGATACACTTTCTAAAATACAGAGTTACACGACCATCATTTTCTCGAACCAACTATTCTTCAACACAGGATTTTTTAGATACGTTTGTGCGTTTGTGCTTATTTACTTTTGCATGCGGGTGTATATAAATGTACACGTATGGGCGTATACGTATTAGGAATGTATATACAAATCATAAGCGTGTTGGGGTTTATATATACTTTCTACTCAGTTACAAAAAAACAGTAGAATCATCTTCCAGATTGGAGAGTGTATTTGAAGAGCGCAGGCGTGGATTTGTGGTAAGAAGCTTGCTTCTCAACCACTCGGTTCCGGGATCAAACCCATTGCATAGTACCTTGGTCAAGAGTCTTCTACTATAACGTCGGGCCGATCGAAGCCTTGTAGACGGAAAATGAAAGAAGTCCGTCGTATATGTGTGTCTACATTTATGCGTGTGTGTCTGTGATCGACTCCCCGACCATGACTTGACAACTGATGTTGGTGTGCTTACATCCCTGTAACTTAGCGAGTCAGCAAAAGACCAATAGATTAGGATTACAAAGAATAAGACTTGGTGTTCATTTCTTCGACTATAAACTTTTAAAGGTGGTATTCCATCTTGGCCGCTGTGAAAATGACTGAAACAAGTAAAAGAATAAAAGAGTAAAAAATATGTATGCATCTCTAGCCGGAAATTGTGTGAGGTTGTACGTACGTACGTACAACAGGTTACTTTGTTGATGAATGCCCCCTTACACGAGGTCATAACGAGATTTATATATTCCTTTAAAAGTGTATCTTTGTACATGGCAATGTTTTCCGGTACGTGTGTGACACAACAGATTGGATAGAAACGAATTGCAGGATTATGACGTTTTGGTGGGAGCTCTTGTGATTGTAGTGATAAAATGAACGGTTCATTTTATTGCTAAGATTATTTATGGTAAGTAAGGCGGTGAGCTAACAAAATGCTTATCAGTATTTCGCCAGTCGATACATTCTGAGTTCAAATTCCACCGAGGTTGACTTTGCCTTTCACCCTTTCGGGATCGATACATTCAGTACCAGTGAAATGCGGATCGATGCAATCGACTAATCCCCCCCCCAAAAAAAAAAATTTCTGTGCCCTTAGTAGAAAGGATTTTTTTTTTTTTTGGCAAGTTTTAGTGAAAGGAGTTTTTATGCTTAGCCGTTGTAGCAATTTCTAGGGTTAAAACGTATTTCAGTTTTAAATATTGTGTATGTTGATCTTTGCAGTCGGAAAGTGTATACATACCACTTATCATTCAAAACGATCCCTTGAGCTATTTTCTTACATTTACCTGATATTTATCCATATATTCCAAAGTACATACCTCTTTCCTTTTACAATATATACGTTACTAATTAGAATAGAGATGGCTGCTACTGTATATGATTTGCAGATATTTAGCAAGTTTGAAGCACATCCATTGCTTTCAACTGTTAACAATGAAGAACAATCTCACATTGATTGTAATATCTTACTTGTAAAAAGCTTAGACAAGCCGATAGCGGTTTCATTATATTTCGCAACTGTTGATTTTAAATTTAACACACTCTAAAGTGTTTCTTTTCTCTTTTCTTTTTTCTTTTCTCTTCTTTGTTTATATTTTGACTTCTTATTGCAAATGTCATCTGTTGATAAATTTCCTAGATTCGTATGCATAAGTTATATATTATATATATATATATATATATATATATATATATATATATATATATGTGTGTGTGTGTGTGTATATATATATATCTAGATAGATAGATTGATAGATAAATATACAGATAGACAGATATACATATATATACATCTGTATACGTACGTGTATACGTATGGTATTTATGTATGTACCATTGTTGTACTGAAATGATTAATTAACTAAGCTGCAATGTCTAAATTTGAAGTGTTTGATATTTTTTGATTCTATTATAAATTTATGCATATACAGACATTTTTGTGCCTTTTATAAAATTTCGACAAATATTTCTTCTTTTAATTTTCGCTTATGTTATCTAATCTTTGTGCTTTGAAGTGTTATCGCGGGTGGAATGGAAGATATACCCGACAGACAATTAGAGATTTGTTTACGTTTGTTTTTTGGTATGGAATTTTACAGTTTGTTGAACATCGGGATTGACAGAATTTCCACTTCTGTGTCCCTCTCCCTCACTCATTCTCAATCTAAATTCCCCTCCTTACGTGTGTGTGATTGCCGCCATTTTCAATGACGTCATTTATGTATGCCCTCTTTTTCCTTTCTTCAACGCCTATCATCAATATATCTATTATTGAATACGAGCCTACAAACATGCGGTAGCATTATATGTGCCCCATCGAAAAAATATTCTTTCATTAATCTATACATCATGCAAATACGATATGCACAGCTATAAACTACAAAGTCACACACACGTATATGCATGTATGCATGCATGTATTTATATATCTATGTATCTAAATGTATTTGTATGCATCTCCGTTTGAAAGTCTGTATGTATGTATAAGCATGTTTTAATATATGCACATGTTCATACGCATGCATCCATATATGTTTAAGTATGTATGAGTGTGAATAATTGTATGTATAACCCCACATGCGTAGACACGCCAAGGTTGAGGATTCTCGAATTAACGAAACGAAATTTTAATTAAATCTTTGATCGAAATGTTTGCAGGAAAAAGGGCAGAAAGCAATATAGGTAACAGCTAATAACAATAACAACAACTAAAATATATCAGAATAAAAGAAAAGGAGGTAAATAAATATAACCAAATATCATACAAAAAATACGTCAATAGTGAAATGAAAGGAGAGACAAACAATAAATCGTATATAAGCAAACATTAAATAGATAAAATGGCCTTCTTTTAATTAAACAAAGATTTAAGTAACCGATTTCTATTGAGTCATGCATGTTGTTCAACCGCTGAACATTTATATGCATGTGCACACAATACAATAGTAACGTCTGTGTGTGAAACACTTCCCTCATACAGTATAGCTGTGTATGTGTAAGTACATGTTCCTGTGCGTGCGTGTGTATGTTTGTGTGCTGTATGATCGCTTTTGTGTAAGTACGTGCATGTATGTGTGTGAAAGTGATTGTGTTTGTGTGTGTAGATTCAAACGTGGATCATTGTCTATTGTTCATTTAACTGTGTAAGTGTTCACTGGATCAGTGGCATGTTTCTTTCAGAATAG
The DNA here is from genome assembly GCF_006345805.1 of Octopus sinensis. Lineage (NCBI taxonomy): Eukaryota > Metazoa > Mollusca > Cephalopoda > Octopoda > Octopodidae > Octopus > Octopus sinensis. The sequence continues at coordinate 82,099,473 of NC_042999.1, forward strand.
GCCCATTCTAAATATGTTGCTTAATACGTACATACACAGACACCGACATGCGCACATGCATACATATACATACTCAAATATATACATATATGTACATATAATGTATTTGTTTATGTGAGTGTTTATAGATGTATAGTGTACGTATTTGAGACTTACCTATGTCACCATAAACATATTACATACAGGTTTATAGTATAGTATTGTATTATCGACACTCGTGAACATATAAGGGATGAATATATAAGATTACACATATAAGATGTTGTTCATTCATCCAACTGCATGCATATATGGATATCAAGGTCTTTATACTGACTTCAATCTCATATTTATTTCTATTTAAACAGACACTATGTAATGGATATTAACCGATTTGATTAAATATGTTGCATGTTCTTGAGAATGCGTCGCAAAGTCATGTTTTTCAATTTGTCTGGTCGTTACCATATTTCCTCCTATTGGAAGTTACTGAGGATTTTATTAAAGGAGGAAGTATTGAATAATTCAATGCGTTTGGGCAAGAATGAATGGAATTATAGCGTTACTATGGTAGGATTTTCGGAGATAGCTTACTATCATTGTAGGGTGATCGATTCTCAGATTCGAAGAATATGTGCATATAGATTGTAATAAAAGGTGAAAATAAGTCAAGTATATCTGTACTTTTGACATGTAGGTGTTGCTGTGTATTAAGAAGCTTATTTCCGCACCACATGTTTCTGGAGCAAGTATCTTTAACTATAGCTTCGGGCCGTCCATAACCTTCTGAGTGCATTCGCTAAAGGTTAAACTAAAGGAAGGCCTTCGCATATATGTACGTTTGTGCGCGTGCGTATGCGTGTATGTGTATGTGTGTGTTTGTGTGTGTATCTGAGTGTATGTGTGAGTGTGTGTGTGTACGTGAATATCTCTGAGTATATGTATCTTTGCGTAGGTGTTTGTCTCTTACAACCACTTGAAAACCGCTGTTTGTGTGTTTGCATCCCCTTAACCTAGTGGTCCGGGAAAAGTGACCGGTAGAGTAAGTACCAGTACTGGGGTGGATTCATTCAATTGAAAATTCCTTAAAGCGGTGCTCCAGCATGGCCGTAGTTTTTATGACTGAAACAAATAAAAGATAAAAGTAATTTTATTTCACATCAGCTAGTTGATAATGCTTATGTAGAGATCAAGCAAGAGTGGATACGATGCTTTTATAAAATTTTTATTTCAAGCCTTAAAACTCAGCGATTTCTTTAGTAGATTTACTTTGTCACCCTAAACTAAAATACTAAAATCATAGATGAGTCGTTTTCATTTTATTTAGGCACAATGATATAAATTAATTAAAGGATTATGCTTATTGCATTTTATCTCCCAGAACCATGTGATTGAGAACAAGTTCCTTGCAAAACAGCCACGCATAAGAAATAAATATGAAGTTAATTGCTTAATTATCTTCCCTCCTTGTCTATATAACATTTATTTAATTTGCTAATTAATATATTACGTCAAAGAACAGTATCAACAGATCACTTCATCAGACACCATTGCGTAAGGAAAGTGCGCATTGATCTGAATAGTGATATACACACGCACACATAACTAGATTCGCGCGTGTGTATGTATATATACATACATATATATTATATTATATATATATATATATATATATATATATATATATATATATATTATATATATATAATATATATATATATACATACATATACATACATACATACATACATACATACATATATTTACATATATATATGTATGTGCGTTTATAGTGCGTGCGTGCGTGTATATGCATGCTTATACCCGAACACATATATTCTTCTCAGACACTATCTACTTCAGTTAAGGTTGGGCACAGCATATATTTGAGAAATGCGTGGGAGTAAGAAGTAATGTAAGGAGACAAGATTACTTCAGAATTCATGGATGTGAGACGGTGAAACATCTTATCCACATTAAGTATTAGTAATCTGCTATACATTAATCTTACTAAAAACAACTAACATATAGATGTGTATAACCTGAAAAAGAAAGCTTGGTTTTGTTTCATTCTTAAATAAAGATATTAAAGTGCATACAAATTTTAATAGCATGTTTAGCAACGAACAAACGACCAATGTTTGCGGGTAAATGGAAAAAATTATGAATAATGGGTATGTTATGTTTATGGTATTCCCTTGGGGCAATAGCTTCAAGTATGTTGCTTTTTAGATTCCTTGGAGCTTTGAGTAAGAAAACGTTTGCCACACACATATTTGACAAACTGGTTTTTGATTGTGTAAAATTGTCTGTTTTACACTCCTTCTTGTAAACAGTAGATTCGTTATCATGTGTTCTAAAAATTAATGTGTACTTCTGCCAAACATTTTCTAGACCGTGGCTGCAAGGCATTTCAATGTAGAAAATGGAAATAAATTGAACACGGAACAGTATAAATACTGTTTGGTTGTTATATCTTTTAAATTGCATTTCCTCCATATTAACATCTATTTTGTACAAAAATACATAGTTGTGGCATTCATAGTTTTCCCTAAGATTTAATTATCCAGAAAACCTAGAAAACGCTGAACTTGTAGAATTAAAATTAGCATTCCACTCGTTAATACATTGTCTTTAATATATATATATATATATACATATATATATATGTATATATATATACACACACATATATATATATATATATATATATATATATATATATATATATATATATATATAAATATATATAATATATATATATATATAAATATACATATATATATAAATATATATATATATATAACTTACTTGGAAGGGGATGCGTGGTGTTCGATGATATAATAACAAAATGATATATAAGACATATGCATATATACATACATCTATATGTATATATATATGCATATATGGGTACAGGGCATAAAAAAACGTTGAACACAATGAGAAACGAAAACATAAAACAAAAACATGGAAACGGACATTTTTCAAATAACGAAAAAACAGAGTACAAGACATACAACGCAAGGAATATTCCCCTTCTTCAGTTGCCTCTGTTTCTGCTGTTTTCCGCGTAAGTTAATAAACTGTGATAAGTGAAAATATTGTAAATATAGTTACAAGTTTACACCGTGTACTGACTATACAAAATAGTCTAATATTAAGGAATATAAACCCCCGACGGAAAAGAATGGATATTAGTACGCATGGGAGTCGAACCTCCCCTCTTACCTTCGCGATCATTGTGCTGACCGATTACATTATTCATTATTCGTATATATTATTCGTATATAGTATTCCAATGGTATACAATTCCATAACTCCAACAACCACACGCCCCCGATGAGAACGATGCCATGAAAAGTTTGTATTGTTACCTAAAATCCACTTAGTGCCCATTTTGAAACAGCTGTAGTGATCGACCACTTTCATTGTTTTAATTTACACACATAACTATCGCATAGTCAGTAAGATTTTCTGCTTTTAGCATCTATCATCGGAATATTTTGTCTAATCTTTATACAGGACGAAGTGTATCAGATGCATTGATTAATGAAATTTATTGATCAATTATTGATTTATTTCTCTTTTCTATCCAACATTGTTTATACTAGATATTTAACAATTGTTTTTACCAATATTGATTGATTTATCCTACTATATTATTATTATATTATTACGAAGGCGTCACGCTAGCACAGTCGTTTGCACACCGGGCAAAATGCTTAGTGGCATATTGTCCGTGTATACGCTTTGAGTCCAAATGCCACAGAGGCCGACTTTGCATTTCACTCTTTTGCAGCCGATTAAATAAGTACCAGTTGAAGACTAGTTGGGAGAGTGCGAGTGAGTCTGTTCCTCTTCACTCTTCAAAGCTGCATCAGTTCTTGTTAGAAGTATTGTCTCCGTGCATAAAACAGTACATAGTTAGGGACGTTTTACCTCAGATTTCCAGACTTTAAGCTAATTATGAGATTTTTTCCCCCAAAATACTGACTAATATAATACAGATAATGACGTATACCGCAGTGATGCTATATATACTCGAGTATAACAACGTAAATATTACTAATAATAGTGTGTTGTGTTCATAAAGGCATAATAATAGCGATTCACCTAATATGGGAAATAATAACTATTAGAACAGTACTCACATGAATAAGAATACTATTAGTGAAATGGTGAAACCTCAGCCAGGTTCGAAAACAACACAAGGATATGTTAAACCCTATAGATGGGAATGCGATTACATGTACGTTTAAGTATAAAAATAGACTCCAGGACTGCCCTCATAAGCCGTACTGGGCATATTGATAGTCCAGAAAACATACCTCCACACAATAAAATTAGAAAGCCTTTATTTAAATGTGATAACTGTGAATCGATTACTATTCATCGTATCTCCCATGAAAGCAGGGGAATATGTACATTAATAATTAGCCGCTCCAACACTAACAAAAATAAAACTTTTGGAAAAAATTACATAAGAGAAATATAATACGGTTTACCCTCCCCATTCTGAAATTAATATAGCTTAAGCATGTCTGAAATTTTGGCTTTGGAAAAACATTTTCCAAAGCTTTATGGCTTTGGAAAAAACATTTTTACCCCTTTAGTAAGTATAGTAAAATCTTTACTTTGCACACCCTGCCGTTTGAATCTCTTTTTAGGCCTAACGTACCTCTGAACATTGTAGCTAAAAACAATAGGACATTAATATTAGTCACGTAACTTTAGATTTTCGTGTAGTAAATATTATATCTCTATCTATTGTAAAGGGTATAAGGACTCTAATGTCCTCTCACAGTAATAACGATACAAATTTTTGCAATACTAAACGTAAAAGTGTAACTGAATGAATCAAGATTCATTTTTTAAAGAAATAATAACCTGGATGTAACATTTTATTAATGTTCTGTTAAAATCACAGTTACAGTGCATTATTACATTTTCAGGTTTAGACTACATAACCATATCCGAACATTTAACAATACGAGAAAGCACTGCCTACCCCACTTGCTAAGTATATCTGAGATCTCAAAGACCGACTTTGGGCTATTCATTTTCCTGGTCAATCTTACGTTACTTTCGCATAAAGTGCTTGGAGTAGCCGCAACATGTGTTCTTTTAAAGTATTTAAATTTCTCAGGTATAGGGTAGGTTTAATTAATAAGAGTAATTAGTTATTAATCCATTGTTTCCCTAAATTCAACAGAATTTTAAAGAAAATTCTGTTTAGCAAACACATAATTATAATGAAGTAATAAATAGCATTCAAAATCTTTGCGTTACTTCAACTTAAGCACAGATGATATAATTTGAAATTTACTCCAAATTTAAACAATTTTTTCATGTATAATTAATTATAATTAATCATTTATTTCTTAACGAACGACTTAATTTCAACTCTGACTGATTTAATAATAAGGAGCTACAATCATGTTAGTTTTTAGAGTTATACTGTGTTTGTCCAAATCATTTCTATACCTCAAATTTCTTTTTAATAATTTTACAAGCATATTAATACTTCTTTCAAAATTATAGCAATAAACTGTTGACTCTTTGCAAATATTCATCCTATCTCCTAGCCTGCTTATTTCTGCACTAGTATTTATATCTATACCTCCATCCATCTATACTTTCATACACACACCACACACACACACACACATATGTAAACATATGTCTGTCTGTCTGTGTCTATGTATGTATGCATGCATGTATGTATACCATTTATTTCTAATTTCCTAAATTAGTCGGCTACTGACCCATTGATTAAGATATACCTAACGAAAGCATGTTAGGTGACACCTTATCAATACATTACCTCTTCTTGAATATTTGCTCAGATAGTGTGAAACGTAGCAAGTTTATTTATTACTATGACAGTATAAACCCCACCCTGCTCACTACATTTATTCGACCAGTTTGGCTATGTAAGAAAGCACTGCATTGATGAATTGATGAAATAACGGGTGAAAAATTTAATCTTATGCTATGGACATAAATAAGGATATATATATATATATATGTGTGTGTGTGTGTGTGTGTGTGTGTGTGTGTTTGTGTATGTATGTGTGTACATGTGTACATGTATACATACATACATACATACATACATACATATATATATAAATATGTATATATATATATATATATATATAAGCGAGAAAGAAGCAACAAGAATGGATATTCTATCCATTCTTGTTGCTTCTTTCTCGCTTATAATCACCCCACATTACTGTATTGTTAAATCAGTATTGTTTTTTTTTGGTGCATCTAAGTTAGGTACCATATTCAAGTAAATTTTTTAAATTAACTTGAATCTTTATTGCTCTTTGTATATATATATATATATATATATATATATATATATATATATATATATATATATATATATATATTATATAGAAGGAGCTTCTACAGGACTAGAACTGTTTCATGCAGATGAAATCTTCAGGAAGCTCCTGAAGATTTCATATGAATGAAACAGTTCTTGTCCTGTAGAAGCTCCTTCTATAAAATAAATTACTTTACTCTGCTATGTATTGAGTACCTTATTTACTGTGGTTAACTCCGACTCAACCCGGGACCTACATATATATATATATATATATATATATATATAATATATATATATATATGTGTGTGTGTGTGTGTGTGTGTGTGTATAACTGTGTGTATATTTTTCAATGCGTACGTATAATAAGGAAAACAAAGAAATAGTAACCAGGGTAGCAAAAATTCACATAAGCGGCAAAGATATTACAGACTAATTATAAAGGTAGAAATTCTAGGGTTAAGTGATAAGTTTTTGTATAACACAAAGGAATTAAGAAATGGAGTCAAACGTAGATGTTATTCAAATCATTTATACTTTCAACATATGTTTCGAAAAAAGCATTGAGATCGGTATAATATCAATGCTTTTTTCGAAACATATCTTGGAATGATTGGAATAACACATGCATTAATTTATTCACACATACACACACACATATAAATATAGGCGCAGGAGTGCCTTTGTGGTAAGAAGCTTGCTCCACAGCCGCATGGTATGGGGTTCTGTCCCACTGCGTAGCACCTTGGGCAAGTGGCTTCTACATACGAGTGGATTTGGTTGACAGAAAATGAAAAAAGCCCGTCGTATACATGTGTGTGAGTATTTTTGTGTCTGTCTATGTTTTTGTGTCTGTATTTGTCCCCCATCACAGCTGCATATCCGGTGTCGGTGTATTTACGTCCCGGTAACTTAGCACTTCGGCAAAATAGAGCGATAGAGTAAGTACCACGCTTAAAAATAAGAACTGGCGGCCGATTCATTCGACTAAAAATCCAAGGTGGCGCTCCAGCATGGCTGAAACAAGTAAATGACAAAATTTAAAATATATATATATCTATATGTGTATGCATACATGTGCATATACTATGTTCATTAAAACCAGTGGGTTCATCTGTTTATTAGAATCATTCTCTCTATATATTCTCACTTGGATTACTTATAACCACATCGCCGACTTGGTCCTCGGTAAAGGTATGAGAGCGTAAGTTAAGTTCGAATCATTTGAGCGCTACTAAGTGCTTTATATACAGAAATTCTCTCGTCCTCACTTGCTGCTTCTGAGTTTGTATGCGTCGTGTGTGTGTGTATGTGTTTTTTTTTTGTGCGTGCATGCGTTTTATATGTATGGTGATATATATCGGCGAGCTAGCAGAATCGTTAGCGCGCCGGGCGAAATGCGTAGCCGTATTTCGTCTGCCGTTACATTCTGAGTTCAAATTCCGCCGAGGTCGACTTTGCCTTTCATCCTTTCGGGGTCGATAAATTAAGTACCAGTTACGCACTGGGATCGATGTAATTGACTTAATCCGTTTGTCTATCCTTGCTTCTCCCCTCTGTGTTTAGCCCCTTGTGGGTAGTAAAGAAATATATATACATAATCATGTTGAAATATTCGTAATCATGCAAAAGTGAAATAAATACAAACAGGATTCCAGGCCTGATTTGATCACCTGTTTAGATATTTAATCTCATTCCTCCATTTCTTTTTATAGAAGGTGGATGCAGACTGGAAATAACACTGAAGAGATAGCATTTTAATGAAGAAAATTTCTATGAAGCATGAAAAGGAATGTAGCGAATGATTTCGGAAATATTGAGGAGACATAGGGAAAACAACATTGGTTTAGCTATATTCGTCTACCTACATATCCTTGTGGATGTGCATTTAAAGAAACAAAACTCAGTATCAATGGGTGTAACATAATCCCAAATTTTAAACTGTATGTGTTTACATTTACACTTATATAGGCACATAAATATATATATGTGCACATATATATATACAAGCTATGAATACAATGAGGTGTTTTCCTGTACACTTGCATTCATATATTCTTACGTACACTCTCACGAACATGCGTATATACACAGAAATTTCTATATACACATCTCCATCACGAACCTGTTGATGCCTAAAATCGAAAGAAAGAGCTCTGTTTCTGATTTAGAAAGTGAATGATTCGTTGTGAGAAAAAAAAAAAAAGAAAATTAAAAACACTGCAGATGAACATGCATACAAAACATATATGTAGGCAGATTTACAAACATTCATACATAAATATATACATATCTCTACGCATACATACAGGTACATACATGCTAAGATACATGTACATAGTCATACATACACATATATATATATATATATATATATATATATATATATATATATATATATATATATATATATATATACACACACATGCATGAAGACAAACTTTGCATCCATATTGCAGACTTGTGGAGCCAGGAAATGCTCTGTAGTCGGTAAGCAAAGTCTTTTCTCTTTAGATCAATGAGAAAATGTCAAAATTTTGTTGAATATTTGCATTTTTACTTGATTTTTAAATTTATTGTTATTTTTTTTTTAGTAATTTTGTGATTATCGTTTTCTTATTTTCTGCAATGTCATTGTTTTAAACATTTCCATTCCAGAGATATCGGGAAAAAAAATGATTGATTCTTTCTATGATTCCTTTATTCTCACATATTTCATATTTGTTTTTTTTTTATTACTCTGCATTTTATTTGTTCTGCATTTTTATTACCGTTGTTATTGATGTGTTTTGTTGTTACTTTTAATACTTGAGAATTATCATAAGTTTGAAGTTTATTTTTATAATCTGGTTCCAGGAAAGACTTTCGACATTCTTTCATTGGAAATGTATTCCTTAATTTCTTCTTTTATCTTCTTGCATTTCTATCCATTATTTTCTCTTTTCTCCTTTTTCTTTCAGTTTCTACACAATTGACTTTAAAAATATTTGTTTCAAAGATGCTTGACAGCATATTGGAGTTGATATTTTATCTTATTCCAATAGATTATTCATAAATTCATACTTTATATATACTTTCATTCATATATATATATATATATATATATATATATATATATATATATATATATATAAGCTTGTATATATATATATACATATATATACATAGATATATACATAAATATACATATATATATATACGCAAAACACACATAATATATTTACATATGTATATATATACACATGCACACACATATATATATATATATATACATACGTACATACATGCATACACACACATATATGTATCCATGTGTATACATGAATATTAGCACACGCGCATTCACGCAAATACAGGTAATATGCGTATTTATGTCTATATGCTCATATGAATGAAGATAAGTATTTATTTAACCGAATATACGTTATGCGGGATCAATTGCTTCACATTTCGTGATCAGATATGTCTGTTAACAGATGATCTGCATTTCGATTTCAAACTAGTGATAAACCGGATTAGTGACATCAATACATCACCTAAGAGCATTACACCCATCACACGTACTCACGCATGCATACCTCAAACATAAAGAATATACGCATGTGTGTGTGTGTGTTTGTGTGTGTGTGCGTAAGCTAATATGCACCATACACGAAGCAAAAACACAGAGAAGCACAAAGACTACTAAATAAACGTATTAATATATAAAAGGACGTGCATACAGATAAACATACCTGTATGTATATAGGCGTAGGAGTGATTTCGTAGTAAGTAGCTTGCTTACGAAAAACATGGTTTCGGTTTCAGTGACAGAGCGGTCGTAGGATCGCGGTTTCGATTCCCAGACCGAACGTTGTGATTGTTTATTGAGCGAAAACATTTAAACCTTCACGAGGCTCCGGCAGGGATGGTGGCGATCCCTGCTGTACTCTTTGTCACAACTTCCTCTCGCATGTTCTTCTGTTGGCCTGTTCGCTTAGCCAGCGGGCTGGCGTCATTTGAAGGCTAAAACAATGCGAAGCGCATTGTGACCAGCGATGTGTAACAACATCTGAGAGCCTAGTCGGTGACAGTGATCACGGTGATATATATATGTATATATATATATATTATATATATATATATATATATACAGGTATCAAAAAGATCCCGGACCAGTTCTCTGGCGCGCCGACAGATGGCAGCACACGGTTGCTGCACAGTGGGAGCTAGCGGTAACCTTTGTGAGTCTGTGTACTGAATGACATCACTGTGTTTACTTCGCAGCTTGTAATATTTGTGAGTTTGTAATCACGCACCTGGTGTAGTCTGTGACTTTTTATTTAATCATAGACAGGAATTTGGAACAAAGAGCCAACGAGAAGTTTTGCGTTAAACTTCAGAAATCTGCTACAGAGACATTATACATACCAAAGCTTCTGAGCACAATCGGGTGGACATCCTTGAACACATACACAATCGCTACTACGATAAAGGTGAGGCTTTTGGGAGAAGACATTCACAGAAAAGTGATTCACAGTCAGTGAGATACTGGCAGTCAAACACAATTGGGTGGAGATCTGTGAAAGCTTACTCTAGCGCTACACCGATAAAGAGCGAAGCTTTTAAGAGAAAATATTCACAGAAAAGGAGCTGCTTGAAGATTTTCTCAAGGACACAATGACAAAAGCATGCGCAATGTTTCGGATACGTCTTGAGACTGTGGTGGAAGCCGAGAGCGTTTGCTCTGAGTAAGCTGTTACCTCCCAGTTATCATCTACTTATATTATTTTATGCTTTTTAAAATACTTTTGTTTTCAGTTGAGATATTGTTTTCTCTTTTCCTTTTATGCAAACTGTCAAATTTAGTCAAAACGACCTGTGTATATGTGTGTGTGTGTATGTATATATGTATATATATACATATATATATATATATATATATATATATGCATATATATATATATATATATGAGTGTATGTATGTATGTATGTATGTATGTATCATGTATGTATACGATGGACTCGCCCGTCAAGTGCGACGTATGAGTGCTCAGCTTTTGCCAAACGACCTGCACAAATGATTTGTTTACAAAGATAAAATTTTCATGCCACATGTTGGCTCAGTCTCTCCATCAAATCGCTGTTACCCAAACAGGTGCGTGGTATATTACGCGTCAGTTGTCGAAGGGATCGCAGAGAAAGGTAGGTGAGACGAAATGTTTTACTCAAGAACACAACACACCACTCGGTCTAGAAATTGAGATTTCAATCGATACATAGTGAGTGTAACACACTAACCAGCAGGTCATGCTCACACACACACACACACACACACACACACACACACAGACACACACACACACACACACACACACACACACACACACACGCACGCACGCACACACACACACATATATATAATGTAATTAAGGAGAAAAATGTCCCTGATCATGGTATTTTCAAGAGTCAATCCTTTGCCTTAGTTTAACAGGTAAAGGTCAAATACTGGTTATTGTCTGACTGGGGAAAATGCAGATGAATCACGTGTAATAACCGAAAATTACCAGGTATATATTCCTCATAGCTGAATAAAGAGAAACATTGACGAAGAAGCATAACAGATCGCCTACCATGAGATAGGTCAATGTCTTACTCTGTCGTGTGAATACTGTAAACACGAATATACAAATGCGAGAATACTTAACTCAGAATAACTATATATTATATATCAATGCACATACGCATATGCATACATCTATTCATCTGTGCGTATATCTGTGTATGAGTTACATATTATAAATATATAAACAATCATATGTATACGTTTATATATATATATACATATATATATATATATATATATAATATATATATATATAATATATATATATATATATATATATTTGTATTGCTTGACAGGTTGCCAAGCTTCAGTTAACAATAAATGAATAAATAATGTTTACATCTAGTCTTTATTTCTGTTTCATTTGCAAAGGACAATACGCACTCGCACGCATGCACACAGACGTATAGTAACACAAATACATAAAGAAAAACATCTATCCATGCATATAGGTACGTATATATAAACGCACGACCGCGCACACATACACACGCACGCATACACAGACACAAACACATACAAACACGCGCATATTCACTCACACATATCGTTTTTCTATTCGTTTGCTATTTTCTCCCCGTATGTAACCTATATGCAATTCCTCAATTATTTAATTTTTTCTTCTCTTTTTGGCACCGTCCCATTTATATTTTTATGCCCTCCATCTCTCTGTATCTGTCTTCTCTCGCTCTCTCTCTCTCTCTCACAAACAAATACACACGCACACACACGCAAAATCACATACCCATAGTGGCACATACATAGACTAAAAGGTAAATACTCTGATACATACACATGGACAAATGACAGGCACAGATATATCTGCTGTTTCTCTTTGTTGTTCTTTCTGATGCTCACATCATTTTCACATCATTTTCGCATACATTTTACATGCATTTCCACATTACTCCTACTTGTCATACTGTGTCTCAGATACAGAGACACACAAAACTTTGCCTCCTTTAAAATCTTCCTCTCCTTTTCCATCTTTCTCTTTTCCTCTATCGCTCTTACTAATGGCCGCCCAGATTTTCTCTCCTCATATATCGCTCTACAATCTAACAACAATACCTGCAACTATCCAACATAAATTCAGTATATCATGATCCCATATTGGCTATCCAAGATACAATGCTACGAATACAGCTCATTTGACTAAATTTTTATTCGAGAATATTCGATATGTTGTTTGAAGATTCATCGTGAGAACAGTACAATATTGACTAAATATAATTGCTTGCTTCAAAACATATCAAGATCTCCTTCCTTTTTATGGACCAAAGTAGTCCTATCTATTGATATCACTCTATCTATATGTCTATCTATAGATAGATACTAATATAGATAGATATATGTGTGCGAATATATATATATATATATATATATATATATATATATATATATATATATATATATATAGCGAGAGAGAGGTATATATATCTTTAAATATACATTTATACACACATACAAATATATGTATACACATACTGTCATACACGTAAGCAATATATATATATACAAGCATATATTTACTCACACGCACACTTACACACGCAATACACACACATATATTAGTGTTCTATTTGTGTGCGCATCTATGGATCTCTCTGTGTCAGTGCCTAAAATGTCTGACAGTTTTGACGGGAGAAGTAGACAGGAAAGTAGTACACGAGGAGAAATGTGCAGTCGCAACAGTTGTACAGCTGTAGAAAATCAACTACTGCTACTATTGCTGCTGCTGCTGCTGTTGCTCCTACTACCACCACCACTAATACTACTACTATTACTACTGCCACTACTGCTACTGAAGTTAATAATACTTCTACCGCTGCTGCCGCTTTTTCCACTGGTGCTTCTACTGCTGCTGCTACTGGTGATGTGCTACAAAAGTAGTGCTCCTGCCATTGCAACTGCTACTACTTTTACTTACACCACAATTACTTTTACAACTGCCGCTGCTGTTACTGCTGCTGTGCTACAGCTTGTGATGTTAACGGTGGTATTAGAAAGATGGTGCTGCTGTTCAGTTGCTGCAGTTGCTACTACTTCCTCTCCTACTGCTGTAGCCACTACTACTCGTGAATACTGAAGGAAGGGAATATATAAGAAAGAGAAAGATTTCGCAACAGATAGGAAGTGGGTTATGTCTGACTAACATCTTCAAATAAATTAATTTTTGTTTTCAGCTCAGATATGGCGTCGCAAGTACTCGAAGGCATATTTGGTCTAGTATCCAGATATATCTGATTCAAAATACAGGTCAACTTAATTGAGTGCATGTAAAAATTAAGCGATGTACATGGATAGAATAAGCTTCCTGTTTGAGAGTCCTTGTTCTGCTATGTTCTGA